>NC_134872.1:33399239-33699239 GCF_049852395.1 Peromyscus maniculatus bairdii
CAAAGCCTATGCCCAAGGTCTGAGGCCACATTGGTGTTCAAAGGCCACACTGCCACTGGGGCTTGTGCTGATCTGAGTGGCCTGTACTGCCACCTGAGGCCATGGTGACATCCAGTCCCGGCTGTTGCCAAGGACCATGTCTGGGTCAGTAGTCTAGCTGCAGCTGGGGTCTGTGTTGATGTCTGTGGATTGTGTCACTTCAGAGGGTCATAGGAACATGTGATATGAACTCAGAAGACCACACTGAGCCAGGGCCACCCTTCACTGGCCCAGGAAAAGCTGGCCTTGCCTCTCACTGAACACCACAGCAAGAGAGCTGGTCCCAACTTTCACCAGAAAGCTGGCCCCTGCACTTGGGAGAGATGGCTTCACCCCTCACTATAGGCAAGGGTGAACTAACCCTGAGGGCATGAGTGTAGAGGAGCTGACTCCACACCCCTGCCTGATGTGGGTGACCCGAGTGGCCCAGACTGACCAGCTCAGCTACCACGGAGGCCCATTGCCGGGCTTTGGGTTAGCCCAACATCTACCCCATCTAGGACCTGCTGGAGCTCGTGGAGGGGACTGGTCATGTGGAAAAACACCCACAGAATCTCCATGGCTTGGGGTGGCCACGGGGTATCCCAGAGGAGTTCCCGTGAGGATCCAGTGATGACAGTGTGCCAAAAACCAGAGCCTTGAACCAGACCAGTGACTCACGGCAATGAACATTGGCTAGTAAAGCTGACTGGACAAAGGGGCGTACTATATGACACAATGAGTTCTCCAATGCCACCAGGATGAATGAGGAGGTGTTGGAGAGGTGAGAAAGAAGGAGACATAAAGAGGTTTCTGTACGCTTGTTTATTTGTTTTATTTTTGTTTTTGTTTGCTTGCTTGCTTTGGTTTGGTTTGATTTTCTTTTTAATTTTTAAAATTTTCTTTTGTGGAGGGGTGCTGCAGGAATGAGGGGAGGATTTGGGGGGCTGGGAGATGGGTGGAACTGGGGTGCCTGATGGGAAATTCCCAAGGAATCAATAAAGAAGTTAAAAAAAAAAAAAAGCAGGCTGAGCAAGCCATAGGAATGAGCCAGTAAGTAGCAGTTCTCCACAGTCGGCCTCTGCATCAGCTCCTGCCTCCAGGTGCCTGCCCTGTTTGAGTTCCTGCTCCGACTTCCCTCAGCAATGGCGTGTGACCTGAGAGCTGTAAACTGAAACAAACCCTTCCTTAAACGATGAACGGTGTGATGCGGAAGTGTAAGCCCAGTAAAACCTTCCCTCCACGGGTTGTTTATGGTTACAGGGTTTCATCACAGCAATAGACATCCCAAGGCTCTCTCTGTTCAAGCTGGCTCCCTGTGTTTGACAGGCCAGTCACTGTGGCTGCAGCCTGGATGTTGCGTCCCTCAGCCATACTGGGCTGCTGTGATAGCCCAAGAAGATAAGCGAGCGACCTCCACTTCCAGTATATGTTAGTAAAACCACAAACGAAACAAAACACAACAGGAGAGATGTGCTTAGCTTGCTCTGAGAGGAAAAATGCCCCATCCCTCCCCGGCACCTCCAAGACAAGCTTAATCTTTTTTATCGGTGTTGTTTTCGTAATTTATACCATCTATAAACTATTCTGAAGGCTTCGAAGCCATCCAGAAACCCATTAGCACAGCATTTTGTCTTTCTGTCAAGTTCCCCCCCCTTGGAAAACTCTGACCCCCCAATATAAATCTTGCCACATTTGCCTTGAGTGACCCTGAGAGACTTCTGTGTCTGATCTGCCCCTGCCCCATCTCCTCTAGATCGCTTTAGCGCTTCGCTGACATGATTTATATTCTGGAACTGATTTATAGGATGGTTACACTAAGTCATTCAGATCCCCCAAAGCCTCTCCTACCTTGGGAAGATCATGTCTCCACCATGGGCCAGAGCAAAGCCATTAGAGTCCCACACCAGTCCTGAAGTCCCTGCTGAGGTAACTCCTTTCCCAGCTCTCCACACAGCTGCAAAGGTTGGTTTTAAAGGTCAACATGTCACAATTTTGAATCACCTGAGCATCCTCCGCTGAGGAATTGTCTCACGTGTATGTATATATTTATTATTTTCTTGATCTGTCCCTCTAGAGATTCCCAGCTAATACAATATTCCTACTGGGTCTGGAGAACTGGACATCATCCTGGAACCTTCCTCATGTCTGGTTCTCTCAATAATGCCCATTCTTCCTCTACTGTCTTCCAGTCCCTGAAATTCTTGAGGATCTCAGCCCGGGATAACCTAGTGTCCCCAGGATCTCAAATGAGGGATTGATGTCCCTTATACTGCTTCAGATTACAACATCTTTCTCCCAAAGAAGGATGAGTAGTTACATATCTCAATGGCTCTCCTTCTCAGCACCCAAACTGACCCCATTTCTCTCCATGTCCCAGAGCCCCACAAACTAGGTGATGGGAGGTTCTTTCATTGCTTGATTAAAAGCTTTTTTTTTTGAAAAACAAATTCAGATAATTTAGATGTCGAGAAATTTTTTTATTACCATCGTTCCTTTTATGAGGTCATTATTAAGGCCCCTATTTTCATGTTGATTCACGCCCTCCCTTCTCTATTAAAGGTCAGACATGATGGGAATCTTCTTTCACCTTGACTTCACTCTCTCCCTCCTTTCTGGCCTCTTCTCATGGTGTCCCAGGACTTCAGCTACAGCAAAGGCTCTTTTAGCACAGTCTAACTTGTAGTCCCCCCTTCTCCTTGAGGCCCGTCCTCAGTCGTCATAAGTGATGGCAAGTCAACACCTCCAACTCACCCTCTCTGTTACCCAGTTCACCTGGTGCATTGATTTCTTTTCTGTAACTGTGATAAAAGTCCAATGTGTATGACCCAAAATAGGAGATTTCACAACAGAAACTTGAAATGTCAGGAGAACGTGGAATGCTGTTTTTCAAGTTCTTAAAGACAACAACTGCCCACTCAGACTACTATCATACTGAACAAAATGATCTCTCATAATTTAAAGAGAAATAAAGACTTTTTATGATAAGAAACGGGCTAAAGAATGCATGCCCATTAAGCCAGCTCTACAAAAGATACTCAAAGGAATCCTTCAGACGGAATAGAAAAATAAACATATTCATGATGCTACAGGGAAGAATAAACCACACTAGAACAACAAATAAGGACCAGAAAACCACCAAAGAAACATACAAAATCACAAGCATGATACACGCCTTTGAATAGCTTCTATGGATATCAGTGGTTCCTAGCTCCAGGAAAAACACACAGAATTACAGATGTGTGGCTTACAAGTCACTCACCTCATCACCAGAGGCAGAGGCCACCTTAGAGTGCCAGGATGGCAAAGCCATTGCAAGCAGATGGAAGTGGGACCCAAACAGGTGTCACTTTCCTAACATATGACAAAAACGAAACCAGTCAGACTTCATACTGATTATGGGACAATGCACCACGAGGCTCTCACAAGTCTAAACAGACGCACACCCAACACAGTGCACCCAATTTCATAAAACAAACACTTTGAGGGCTGGAGAGATGGCTCATAGGTTAAAAGCACTGACTGCTCTTCCAGAGGTCCTGAGTTCAATTCCCAGCAACTACATGGTGGCTCACAACCATCTATAATGAGATCTGGTGCCCTCTTCTGGACTGCTGTCATACATGCTGTATACATAATAAATAAATAAATCTTAAAAAACAAACAAACAAAACAAAACAAAACAAAACAAAAAAACACTTTGAGACATAAAGTCCAAACCTGGATTTGCCTCAGCATAGTAATAGTGCATGACTCCAGTAGTGCACTCTCACAGGTCATTCCAACAACAAAAATAAAAATAAACCGAGAAACATCTGAGTTAGATGGTATCATAGGTCAAATGGACTTAAAAGATATCGATAGAACATTGCCATCCAAACACTGTGGAGTACACATACTTCTTAACAGCCTTTAGATCTTTCTCTAAGTAAAAAAAGAAAAAAAAATCATATAATTGGATGCAAAGAAAGTCTTAACAAATATGGAAGAAAGAACTGAAATATCTTCTATTTTATCTGGCTACCATGGAATAAAACTATATCAACAGCAAGAGGATCTACAAAACACACAGGAGCTCGTGGAGATTAAGCCACGCACTACGATCCCAGAAACAAACTCAGAGAGTGTATTAGTCAGGCTTCTCTAGAGCAACACTCTTGATAGAATGGCGGATTTATTGCAGTGTCTTACAGATTGTGGTCCAGCTAGTCCAACAATGGTGGTCTACCAAGAATCCAAAGGTTGTTTAGTCCACAAGGCTGAAGTCTCAGATGGTCTTCAGTAGATGCTGGAATCTGAAGAAATAGTCTCTGATGCCAGGGAAGGAATGGACTTGCCAGCAAGAGAGGGCAAGCAGGCAAAGAGCAAGAGCTTCCTTCTTCCACCTCCTTTATATAGGCTGCCACCAGAAGGTGTGGCTAAGATAAAACATTCATCTTCCCACCTCAAAAGATCTGAACTAAAGGTAGTCTTCCCACTTCAAATGATTTAGTTAAGAAAAATCCCTCACAGCTGTACCCAGCCACTTGGGTTTAGTTAATTCCAGATGTAGTCAAGTTGACAACCAAAAATGAAAACATAACACACCAAAAACCATGGGATACAATAAAATCAATCTTAAGAGGGGAGTTTACAGCTACCAATGCTTATATTAAAATGTCAGCAAGCTCTTAAATAACTTAACGATGCACATTAGTGCCTTGGAAAAACAAAAGTGAGCCAAACTCCACATCATAGTATGGAAAGAAATTAAGATCAGGGTGAAAATTAATAATATGGAAATTCAAATGAAAGCAAAACAAAGAACCAATGAAAGAAAGAAACTGGTTCTTTGAGAAGACAAACACAATCACATTGTATCACCTAGTCTCTTCCTTGGAGTTTGGGGTTAGAAGGTATGAGGTTACTGTAGTGCTGGAATGATGAAGGCAGGAGATAATGGGACCTGTGAACTGCCTCAAGAAGCAATAAAGAGCAGACATTGGGGAGAGTGTGATTTTTTAGCAGATGTAATGTAAAAGTTTTCAGTAGTAATGGATGCAGGGAAAGAGTCTGAAATGTTGGACATATTCGAATTTGATCCCATAGGTGGAGAGTGGGGTCTTTTACTAAGAGAACAGGAAACCAGCAAGTATGGAAGGAAGAAAATGATGGTTCTACTCTGTCCCTGCTGAATCTGAAATGCCTACATAATAAAATATAGGTGACCTGAACAGGCAGTGCAGCTCCAATTCTGTAGAAAGACCTTGTTGGGGGTGCTTAAACACATGAAGGGGCTTAGACTATTTTAAGTAGCTGAATTTGTTCACAGGTCACGTGTGTAGAAAGACAAGGAAAAGGTAGAAACAGAAACCAGAGATACTTAGGGAGTCACACAGCTGAGGCAGGAGGCTCTGTGGAGTTGGTGAATTTCAGGACCCAATGACAATACGGAGAGGCGGGAGCTTCACAGCATTGTCCTAGTCGCCATTTTCCCCACCATCCTCCCATTTACGGGGGAACGAACACTAATGGTTAGGAGGGAGCAACTGACATTTGGAGAGGAGCGTCACCAGGGCACGAGGACAAGAACACAGGTTGTGGGGATGCTGTGGGATGGTCTGTATGTCAAATTGCTCTGATTGGTTAATAAAACACTGATTGGCCAGTGGCCAGGTAGGAAGTATAGGCGTGACTAACAGAGAGGAGAAAAGAAAGAACAGGAAGGCAGAAGGGAGTCACTGCCAGCCGCCACCATGACAAGCACCATGTGAAAGATGCCGGTAATCCACCAGCCATGTGGCAAGGTATAGATTTATAGAAATGGATTAATTTAAGCTATAGAAACTGTTAGCAAGAAGCCTGCCACGGCCATATAGTTTGTAAGCAATATGTCTCTGTGTTTACTTGGTTGGGTCTGAGCGGCTGTGGGACTGGTGGGTGACAGAGATTTGTCCTGACTGTGGGCAAGGCAGAAACACTCTAGCTACATGGGGAGATGTCAAGAACAGTGTCAAACGCCTCCCAGATATCACATGAAATGGAACTGAGAGTGCGCACTGACTTTTGTAGGGATCTATAGTGATGACTGTGAAAAGACTTTGTGGAAGATGTGGAAGCGGGGTGAGAGCTAGTCCTGGGCGGAGGCACAAAGGAGATTGTTTGGGGTGTCAATCTTTCAAAAAAAAAAAAAGCAGAGTTTCTCTAAAATATGATAATGTAGTAGTGGTGGTCACATGACCCAGCACTATGGGTATGTGCAAGGAATGGAGGCCAAGGGCAACTTTTATCATATATTAGGCTTGCAACGGATGATTTTAAACAACCATCCTTGGCCACAATGGTTAATGTTAGATTTCTAAGGCAGCATGAAGAGACAAAAAGTAGAAAAGAGACCATAGTCTGATCTCAACAGATGAGACTGTATGAGCACACACAGCGAGGGGCAGCCTCTTTCCTTTGGGAACAGAGGGGTCTGCAAAGGAAAAAACCATCTGGAACCATTTATGGAGGCTTGGTAATGAGCAAGTTGATGGTGTTGTGGGGTCTATGTGTGGGTCTGTGGTCTCTCTTGTCTGGAATTGTTTACCTCAGGCAAGACTGATCATCTTGGGAGACAGGCTGTTTCGCGCCAACACTCCTTTCTGGGCCGAGCAAGGATTAACAAAGTTTGCTGTGATCGCATAGGAATCCTGCTTTTAAATGGAGGCATTCCACCAGTAATAACAAAGATGATGTCAGGTCCAGGGTCGAATGAGCAGGAAGGAAGATGATTCAGAAGGTTTTTGTCTTTGTGGTTCTAACAGACTTTACCGGCCGATACTGTAGGGACCTTTTCTTCATAACCTAGCTTGCCTTGCCTTTGTTTGTCGATTAGGGTTGGCAAAAGTGACTCCATTTTGATTCTAGCAAGTTCCCCGTATTTTCCACATTGGTATGGAAGTCCTGACTAGTGATTCCCCCCAGGCACTTGGTAGTATAGCTAACCTGCTGGAAGCTCAAGACACCTGGAGCTCCTTCCCAGCCTCCAGAGCAGGGTGAGGGGCAGGGTGAGGGGCAGGGTGAGGGGCAGGGTGAGGATTTGCCTGCAGGGGGAGCCTTTTCACATGGGTGTGCCTGCTCCTGCCTCCTTACTGGGCTCCTCTCGAGCTGGGCATGGTGGCACATGCCTTTAATCTCAGCACTCGCGAAGCAGAGGCCGGAGGATCTCTGTGTGTTCGAGGGCCAGCCTGGTCAACAAAGCAAACTGTAGTCCAGGTCAGCCAGGACTATGCTATACAGAAAAACCCTGTCTCTGAAAAACCAAAGGGGATGGGGGTGGGGGTGGGGGGGAAGGCCTTTCCGTGCAGAGCCTCCCGCAAAGACGTTCAAGGGCTGAAGATGTCGCCCACTCACCTGACAAAATGTTACTGTGGGGACTTGACCTGTGAACTTCAAGAACAACAGTCCCCAAAAGGGTTCCCAGAAACCGATGGTTACACATACAAGTACACTCCCTGTCCCTGGTATCAAAACCAGGTTTTGTGGTCCTGGTTGCATTCCTGTCTCATGTGCCAAGACAAACAGCCCCAGAAAAGCCTAATTTTGCTGTGGGACCTGGCCAATGCACTAGGACCGACCTGCACATCATGCGTAAATGTCAACCAAGCAAGAATGGGCATGGGTGTTGTTTCCCTCATTCGCATATGAGAGACCAGTCAAGATGGACCTCATGCTGCCCTCCCAGATTACACTCCAAGGGGGTGTGTGGGGTTGCAGGGGGAAGGAGAAGGATGGTGGGGAGAGGGAGAGGAGTTGTGGGGTGAGCTGGGTTTGTGTAAGCAGCCAGTAATAGGAGCCTGGATGGAAACTTTCTCCAGCAGCGGGCCTCTCCCTTTGGCCCTTGCATACCCTTTCATTTTGTAAGAAAGGCTGCCATCCCTTTGGCTTGCAAATGATTATTATTTTTTTTTCTTTCCTTTTTAACTAAAGCTCCCACTTCTCTTGGATTCTCTTCTGGTGAATCTTGTTGACATACCCTAAGGATAAGTGGAAAATGCATCCATATGAATATGCTTGTGGCCCATTATTTACAGTATTATTTTTAAAAAGCGCATGTGGCTAATGGTATGGAAACTAGTTAAGTAAATTATGGAACATATGCTCGATGGATAGAATATTATGAGGTCATTAAAATTATAATTATGAAGCTTATAGCGCCACAGAAAGATGGTGATGACTATAAATGGAAGATCGGTTTTTAAATTGTGTGTGCTCTAATGGCAACCAGGAGAACACCCTTTCGTGGCAGCGTGCTACAGAAGAAGCCCTAATAATTGCCAGCTGTTGGCTGGGGATAATGCTAAGATCACTGGCAATTTTTGTTTTCTTTCTCCATTTAGTAATCTGGCTTTGAATCCTAATGCTACAGTTCTAGATCATCAAAAGCAGCCTGGCCTGCTATCATGGGTTAGCCTATCTATGACATCACTGAATTTCCCCCTCTCTAGGTAGGCAGTATAGAGTAAAGGTTTTCTATAGTGGAGCGATTCCACTAGAATCTACTTACAGGCCACTTTCAGATTAGAGCATTGCCAGGAGTGGGTGTCTCCAGTGGGGATGGGATCCTCCTGAGAGAAGCATTACTGCCTAAACCAATGGTTCTCAGCTTTCCTAATGCCGTGACTCTTTAATACAGTTCCTCATATTGTGGTGACCCCCAACCATAAGATTATTTTCTTTGCAACGTCGTAACTGTAATTTTGCTATTGTCCTGAATTGTAATGCAAATATCTTACATGCAGGATATCGGATATGCCACCCATTCAAGGGTTTGCTCGACTCCCCAACGGGTCGCAACCCACAAGGTTGAGAACCATTTGCCTAAATGTCCATGGAGGACATTAGGATAAGTGAAGTGACCCAGCATCAGAAAGAAGCATTGCACGTTGTCCTCCTGCATGAGGACAAAAGAGAATGCTGATCTCAGAAGTTGTCTGTAGACTGGCAGTGCCCAGAGGCTGGAGGAGTAGGGCGAGGGCTGGGTAAGGTTGGCCACTGGGCACTAAGTTATTTAGATAGACTTAAGCTCTGGGCTTCTTTCGTGCAAAGTGGTGACTTCAGTTGACAGCAATGTATTGGACATTTCAAAAGAGCTAGGAGAGTACTGAATGTTCTCGTCATAACAATAAGAGAAGATTAGCAGTTAGAGGCCAGGGCTTATTGGGAAAATGTAGACGCAAAATAGAAACTATTCACTTGACTCATAAAAGGGTAAGAGAGAGAGAGGAAGGGAGAGAGGGAGAGGGGAAGGAAGGAAGGAAGAAAAGCCACATTGGCAGCCTAGGTACCATGCTGGGTTGGGTAGTGGTGAAGAGCTGGACAGAAAGGGCTGCTCTTGTTAACCTGAGCTCTGCATTGAGATCAAGCTTCTGCCCAGCCCCCAGGGCCTGGTATGACCCCCACATTCCTCTTACTCATCATCTCCTGATGCTCTGAATGGGGGGTTTCAGGCGCTCACTCAGCATTTGTCTTCACCCAATTTGAATCAAATGCCTCTGTGCGCCCTCCCCTCTTCGGTACATTAGCCTTTAGACAGCTTATAAATGATTTAAATCATTGATCAAACACAATTTCAAAATGGCAACTGCTGTCCAGTTCTGGGGACCGCAGGGTTTGAGACGGAAGCAAATGTTCTTCGGTAGGGGCGGCTCCTAAGCCTCCGAAGTTCGGCTGCAAGTCTTTTCTAACCATGTACATCTTTCACCGAAAGGACTTGATTTAATGGTGAGATAATTTAGAAGTTGAAATGTAAGCATAAAGGAACAAATGAGGATTTAGAAATGTGTCTGCAGTGGGTAGATTTAGAAAGATGATCCACATACCTGGTACTGTCAGAGGGCAGAAAGCACACCAGAATCACTGAGGTGAAATCTAGGAGGAGGCTGGAATCCCTTCCTCGCGGCTGGGACGCTCAGCTGCTTATTCTGTTGTACACTACTCCATCTTGTGGTTAAACAAGGGTACTAATTGGGATGCTACTATTTTTCACATAGAAAATCTGCCTAGTAGTTGTCCCTCACATATGCAGAGATACATCTGAGACCCCAGTAACTACCTGAATATGGATAGCACCAAATCACATATGCTCTTTCCTAACAAGAATTAATAATATGTAGAACAATTACAATATTCCCTAATTAAAGACTCATGAATGTGCTCTCTCTGTGTCTGTCTGTCTGTTTCTGTCTTTGTCTCCATCTTCCCGTGTGCTACCTATCTGAATTTCTAGCATCACTACTCTTGACTTTTGGACCACTGTTAAATAAGATAAAGGTTGCTTAGATACCAGCCCTGTGATCTCAGTATAGTTAGCCTGGTAATAAACATGGCTACTAAGAAACTAACAGGCAGGTATCATGCATATTGTAAGCATGCTGGACATAGGGATGGCTCATTCCAACCAGAGGTTTCATCAGGCTACTCAGAAAGGAATGGATTTTTAAATGTGTAAATTGCCTATTTCTGGAATTTTCCACTGAACGTTTCAGAGCACAATTTCACTTAGATAATTGACACAATGGAAAGCAGAATCTCAGATGAGGGAACTATCATATTCTATATGCTTAAAAGTTATGAGTGACTTTTTTAAAGAGTTCAAACCAAGGCCCCAGGATATAGTTCATTTGGTAGTGCTTGCCTGCCATGTACAGGGCCCTCAGTTCAATCCTCAGCTCTGCATAAAACCAGGAATGGCAGTGCACACCTATATTCTCAGAACATAGGGAGGAAGCAGGAGAAGCAGACATTCAAGGTCATCTTTGGTTACACAGTGAAGTCTGAAGCCAGCTGGGGCTTTATGAGACCCTGTCACAAAAATACACCCCACCAATCAAACTATACAAAAATTAAGAACAAGATTTATAAACTTTTAAACATATATAAAAGGGAAAGAAAGTTTTTAATAATTCATAATCCCATAGTCTAGAGATACCTGCACATATGTATCTTAGAAGTCAAATACATACTTTATTATATAAGAATTTATAAAAGATAAGGATAGTAATTGGATCCTTTTAAAATATTTTTTATGTGTATATTTGTCTGCATATATGTCTGTGCACCACGTGTGTGCACTGCCCAAGGAAGCCAGAAGAAGGCATCCGATTCCCTGGAACTGGGGATAGATAGTAGTTAGTCTATGTAGGTGCTTGGAATAGAACCCAGGTCTTCTGGAAGACCAGCCAGTGCTCTTAACTGCTAAGATATTTCCCACCCCCATCTTTTTTTGGGGGGGGGCTTTAAAAGAATGAATATCTCAACTCAGTTCAAGGAGGAGAGCTGGTCAATAGGATGAACTAACAACTGAATATCTCCATGGTGACTAGGTTAAGTAGTCACCGGTTGGACAGGAACCTCTTGACTTGTTAAAGGGAATATGGGGATGATGTACCAATGGGATGTCAACTCCAAATTCCACATTTTCATAATAATTTAGGCTTTCTGTGCTGACAGTGTTTTCCTTTCATCTCCACCCAATGGCCTTGCACTGGTCCATGTGCTTATATTGCTCGCCTGGGAATGGATTGGCTGGCAACCACTGGATCAAACGATGATTTAGCTCCCCTCTGCCTGAGACATTTAACCATGTGGTCCTATCCTGAGGACTGTTTTTGTTTGTTCAAGACAGGTCATTATGGTGCCTGGTTTGTTCTTGAAATCTCAAGTTGCTTCTCCTGCCTCCTGAGTGCTGCAGAGACAGATGCTCACCAGTCTGCTTCTTCCTAGAACACCTACTACACCATGGTAGTGGTCCTCGGCAATTCAGGAAGGAAGGAGCACAATTTGCCTTAGAAAGCCACCAGGTAGCCCTGGTGGAATTTAACTAACATTAACTCTGAGGTTCACAGATGGAGAGCATCAATTAACCCCTACTCTTTCCTATTGGTCTGTCTTTCTCCATTGTTATGAATTCTCTCAGTTTTCCCTCCACTCAGGAGTAGGCTATGATTCGGCAATAGTCACAATATGAATTATATAACTTACCAAGTTGGTGGTTATTAGCAGACTCCTTCAACTTACAGGGTTCTGGCATCAGGCTTTAGATAAATCAAGAATCACTTTCACTGGATTTTGGAACTGGCTTTCAAATCAACCCACTGTGTTTTGATCAATCAATTAAACCAATCTGTCCCCCTTTTCTGCCTCCACTGTTAGAACTCTGGTCCAAGTCACTATCATCTGTTACCTGACTTAGTACAATGGCTTCTTGTGTGAGCTCCCGGATTCCATTAGCCTTCCCATTCCCAAAAACAAGCAAGAGGAGGTAAACCTGTATCCGGTCACACCAACAAGTTCTGTTACCATGAAAAATCAGAGCCTTCAGTAACTTGCTGAACTGGTTGATGAAGGAAGTACTCTTGTACTATCTTACTGTACAGGTCTGCAGGCTTGGTCTTCCTAGACTAAAACCAAGGTAGGGCTGGAGACCAGAGTGCTAATGGGGTACAGAGGGCAGTCATTAAGTTGATCAAATCAAGTTGGGATGGGAAAATAGGTCATGTAGGATCCCCAGAAAGCCCCAGCATTGGCATGGAGTCTAAACAAAAGCAAGATCAGCATGGAGCAGGATTTATATCCAGGGAAATATTGTTGGTGTGGGTTTCCAAATGATTCTTTCCTCAGAAGAGAGAGACCCAGGCAGAGCTGAAGAAGGGACTGCTGAGGGGGCGGGAACTGGGTGGACAAGTGAATAAATATTACCAGGGTGGTGACACTCACTTTCTCCTTTGGGCGGTTTTGAAGATTTTGGTCAGTGCTGCTGTTTTGAAGATTTGCTCCCAGCCTCACGTGGCAGGTGAGGTCATGTCCCTTATCACCTAGCCCATGAGCAGACCATTCCCATTCCCACTTCCAGCCAACACCTCCCAGCAGGACTTAATTGCCTTCTAATTGTTTTCTCTACACTTGTGTTTCTCTAATTAGCCCACAGACTGAGGAGAGAAGCTGGACTTGACTATTTTGTAACCGTCTTGCTACTGAACCAAAGGTCAGGAGACGCATCTCAACCTAGAGAAGAGTCTATAGACCGCGCAAGGCAGGAAGAGAGGGCTGTCATGTCAGTGATCTAACGATGATGTTTGTGGATCAGCAATGTGGCCCTTTCACTAGCAAGCAAGCACTTCTCTGCTGCTTTCTGTGTACAGGTTCTGGGACAGAACAGGGGAGTAGAGCCCTACCTGGTACCTTTGCTGGGCTTCTCTCACCTCATAGAAGCTGCAGCAAATGCAGTTAGGTCACGGTGCTGAGCAGGGAGAGAGCACAGCGCCAGTGAGTAAGAAAGGCATGTTTGGGCTCAACCCTACAGAAGGCTGTTGGAAGGGCATGGTAGGGAGCAGGCAGTAAGCCTGGGACAGCAGGTAAAATAGTGTAAGTTGGTCAAGAACATTCAGTAACTGTGGCTTCCAGAGCATCCAGATCGAATTCTACAGGCTCAAAATGGTGATTTCTATATAGGATATCCCAGATACATCCCCAGGGCAGAGTTTCTTTGTCTGTGCAATCTGCCACCTTCTGGGAAAATGGAGGTCTGTATCCTGTATTATTGTACCTTCTGCTCCAGCACAACCTTAACTGGGATGATGGTCGTTTCAATGGGAGCTTTAGACCAGCTTCTGAGGGGTGGGTGAGCGATTCTCAGCATCTTCAGAACTCTGAAGGTTCCAGGATGGAAGTATGGACAGCTAGTTTAGGGAGCCAGGGCAGCATTTCTGTAAAGGGGCAGACAGCGGAGTGGGAGGAGCTGGGCACTGTAAGCACACTTTGCTGCCCTTCCAGTAGGAGCCTTTCCCAATGAATGCCCCTTCAGACAGTTCAAACTGGGCTTTTTACCTATGCCAGGGTCCTACGCTTTTCTAGAGTAGCCACAGATGCCAATGCAGAACTCAAGTCTCCTGGACTTGATCTACTGAGCAACACCATGGGAAACAACGGTTGCACCTCTCTTCAGACAAGTGATACTGTGAGATAACAAAGGAGAAACTCCACTGAATAATGGGGCTCCCTGGGAGGGGCCAGCTTCGTCCAGTGAGTAAGAACAACCTCCTTGGAGAAGGTAAGGCTAGGCACCGCTGGAGAGGGTTCCAGAAGTAGCTTTTACTTGTTTCACAGAGAGGCTTCACACTGTGAGGCCAGCTCCCCTGGAGCTTCCAATCATTTTTAGGAGGGCAACTGGGAGCTGGGAAAACAGAAAAAAAGGGCACAAATTTGATGTTCTCCTGCAGTTTTCATGGAGGAGAGGCAGTTTAAAGGAAAGTGGTGTTAAGACCGAGCCCAGCCTGGAGAGCACACTGACCTTGTGCGCACCAGGAAGGGCTGACAATGGTCAGTAGGTCTTCTTCCAAGGGCCGAGGAGCCTCCCGGGAACCATGAAGAGTAAGAGCTTAGTCTCCAAGGCTCCACTGGAGGATTCCATCCTAACCACTAAGTGCCAGCTCACTAACCAGTCCTTTGGATTTTACTTCTCCGATTCTGAACCCCCCCCCCCAATTTCTATTCATATTACAAACTGACAACATGCACATTTTAAGGCAAGAATGCAACTCTCAGGCCCTGCGAGGACATTAACAGAACGGAGTGGCCAGAGTGTAACTTTTCTATTCTTATCTTTTTTGTTATTTAATTTTTATCTATCAGGCACTTCTCCACCACGGTTATAAACATCAGCTGGGCAAAGTTCCTTCCAGGACATTTCTGTAAATGGAACAGGCCCCGTTATTAACACATAATGTTCATTCTGCTACCCAACTGGGCATGGAGAATGCCAGTCACTAAGTGATAGGTTTTTCAAAGGTGAAAATTGAGGTACAAGGTGGTCCAATGTGGAGATGGAAGATCAGGCCTCAGATCTATTTCCCTGAGGATAGAGTTCAACAGATGACAAAGTTTTACCAAAGTAGGTAGCAATCATTTTTGTGCTTTAGTATTAACACTAATAAATAGCAATAACATGAATATAAATTATTAATATATTAATCCCTGCTTCTTTCTGTAAATATCAATGTTTATAAAACAACTTTTTTACTTAAATAAATAGCTGTAGGTTCCTTATCAGGAGCTACCTAATATGGTTTTGATGGCTGCCAGGCTGAAATTTTGGTCTATGGGGTTTCCTGGGCCAGGGTTAGCCTACTTACTTCAATAGGCATGCACACACCTGATCTAAAACATCAAATTGCCCCAGCATTTATATCATTTATCTCTCCCTGCCCAGTAGCCAAAGTACTTGGTGCTACAAGAATCCAAACTTATCAGATAGCCATGTACTTCTATTTAGCTTGAATGTTAGAAGCACTCATACCAGCATTTACAGACAACTTCCTGCAGGCCAAGTGGTTCACATGTACATACTGAATCGTAGCGGTACTTGGAGATAACGCTTTCTCTCCACCTCACAAATGAGCCACCATGGTTAGGGGTCAGCCTGCCTGGCCTCATTCCATGGTACCAGCTCTGGAGCCAGGCAGGGCTCTTGTCTCAGCCTGGCTTGGGTACAAGCTGTATAGCTTAGGGCCAGTTACTAGACTTCGCTGAGTGATGGTTTTCTCAGTTTCTACCTTCAAGACTTAACACTGTGGACAATTAAGCTGAAGGAGATTGTTAAAGGAATAGGGACTCCCAAGAGGCCTCTTGGGCAGCATATGCCTTGTTTGCTGATTTCCCCTCTGTGATGTTCTGCTCCCTCTCTTGGGTTTTACTCTTAAGACATTTCTCCACATGGAGGACCAGCTTTTGAGGAGCTTCCGGTCTTCCCACTGTATTTATTTCCATCTTCCAAATCCCCTCAGTGGGATGGTCCCCCTAGTCTCCTGCTTCTAAATGTGGGGCAAACACTGTAGGTGCTGTAGGCAGGGACACAAAGCCCCGTAGGCCTCACTGGCCCCCTTTGACTTCCCTCCCCCAACTTCCCCCAAAGTTCCATCCAATGGCCGGCCTGACTTTATATGGAAGATCTGTATCACCTATTGTATTACCACATCTGCCCGGGTGAGCTGAGAAACATTTCTCCCTCTGAATTCTGCCTTCTGTGTTTTAGCATCCTCCTTTCTTCTGCTTGCAAATGATTCTTTAGCTACCTGAAATTTTTTTTTTTTAAAACATGTTTTTTTTCCTCAGCACCTCTGGGGTCCAGAACTTCTGTTTAGAAAGGTAGGATCTAATACGGCTCAAATGTTTTTATTATATTAACTATGGTGACACTTCTTCATCTACCTTTAAAAGGACCCTCTGTAGTTGGTTGTTTTTACTCTTAGTTCTTAGGGGCCCTGCTACCCAGCTCCCAAATAAATACACACAGAAGCTTCTTTTTACTTACGAATGCCCGGCCTTAGCTTGGCTTGTTTCTAGTCAGCTTTTCTTAATTATTCATTCTACCTTATGCCTCTGGGCATTTCTGTTTCTCTATTCTTCATACCTTTCTTTACTTCTTACTCTGTGGCTGGCTGTGTAGCTGGGTGGCTGGCCCCTTGAGTCCTCTTTCTCTCACTCCTTGATCTGTTCAGATTTCTCCTCCCATTTATTCTCTCTGCCTGTCAGCCCCACACTATCCTTTCTCCTGCCTCGCTATTGGCCGTTCAGCTCCTTATTAGACCAATCAGGTGTTTTAGACAGGCAAAGAAACACAGTTTCACAGAGTTAAACAAATGCAACATAAAAGAATGCAAAATGTCATCTTTGCATCATTGAACTAATATTCCACAGTATGAACAAATGTAACACATTTTAAACTAATGCTCTACAACAACCCTCTTGTTTAACCATGGTTGAAACCCCTGCTCTGCTCAGGTCTCATTGCTATGGTCACATCTCCATGGCAATTTGGCCCTCCAGACTTGCCTCAGCCCTTCCCAATCAGTTTTCACAATGAACTCTTCCCTCTCAGCAACCCCCAAACCTGCCAAGCTTGTTCCCAGCTCCCTGGTTTCTTTCTGTCCCCCCCCCCCATATCATCTCTACCTCTGAATCAATGCTGGCTTTATTCCTCCTCTTGGTTTTACTGTTACATCATTCTGGGTTTCCATAACCATATCACCTCCATGGCATGGAAGTGACAGAGGTAAGGACCAGATGGGAACATCTCAGTCAGCACTATCTTGCTACAAGCATGCCAGACAAGCCAAAAGCCCAGGCAGTGCTCAGAAATGCTCTCTACAGATCCATGATACACTGACTTAAATCAAAAGCATGCCTAAAGACTGTGGCTAAACGTGGCTGACCAAAGCCAGACAGCACATCACTAGAGGGACTGCGATATGGCAAGAAGCATAGCTTACTGACTGCAACTTCACCCCATGCATTGGGTGTCTGTAGGCTTTACATTTTCTGCATCATGTTATTTCTCTTTAAGGATTTGGGTGTGTGCAAAATATCTCAAAACTCCCCAGAGATTTTAAAAAGCAAATTTATCAAGAAATCACCACCAAACAAACCTCTCTAGTAAGGAAGACTAAGAATTAGGGGATAACTTCTGAGTAATTAAAGCATTTGTGGTAGAATATTTTTTAGCCATAGGAATGAAATTATGTCATTTGCAGGAAAATGAACAGAACTGGACACAATTTCATGTTAAGTAAAATAAGCCAGACTCAGAAATACAAGTATCACATTTTCTCTTCTATGTGGAATCTAGATTTTAAAAAAAGACTTGAAAATAAATGTAGTAGAGGGTAGAGGTATATAAGGATATTGGTTGAGTATGGACAAAGTACTCAATGTGCACAATTGAGAATGTTATAATGAAACTCGTTTTGTACAATTAATCCATGTTTATATACTTAAATAGGTAAGCAACTGAATCATTTAATTTAAAATACTCTACCATAATTGCCTTTTTTCCCTCAAAGACCTACTGCAAAATTGTAAGAAGATAAAAATGTGTCTTCATTTAAGCCAGGGTAGTTAGGAACCCCAGAGCAAACTTCAATTTAACTGTCAGTCAGTTGTGACTGAAGATTCTAGCTCCTGGTCAAACACCGGTGTGATGGGTCATAGCCAACCACTTTACCTGGCAGGTCTCCCTATGAGATCTGCACACCTGGCCTGGGGTCCAGCCCATCTCCAGCTACCATTGAGGGAGTCAGTAAGGGAACCCAGACTGCCTCCCTTCCCCAGGCCATTAGCATAGCAGCCCTCTTAGTCCTGGGGCCTTTACCCAGAGGCCCCTGTTGCCATTTCCTTAACCAAATCCTTTTCCAAGCGCCTCCAGTGAGGCTCTGTGGGGGAAAGCTTGAGGATACCTTACCCTCCACCCTCCATCTTGCTGATTGGAAATGGATTAAAAAATGGACCAATAAAGAAATCAGTATGTGGTGAGTACTGCCTGTTGCATTGCTAGGACAACACACCTGTCAAGAAGCACTCAAAGGAGAAAGGGTTGATTTGGGGTTGGTATTTGTGGGTACAGGGCATGGGGTAGGCAAGGCATGGCGGCAGCAGCTTGAGGCATTCAAAGTCAGGAAGTGGGGGGAGGGGATGCAGGCACTCCACTCACTTTCTCTGTCTTAGCCCATCTGGGATGCTGACCTACAAGGTGTTGTCTAGATTCAGTGAGAGTCCCCATTTAACAAACATTTCTAGAAGCAACCTCACAGACAGGCCGAGTGGTTTGTCTATGTGATTTTAAATGGCATCAAGCTGACACAACATAAGCTATTTGTGTGTGTGTGTGTGTGTGTGTGTGTGTGCCTATATAACATATGAATTAAACAATAATTCAGACTTTAAAAATATCCTGACCACCTGACATGGATAAACCTTGACATCACACTAAGTGAAACAAGTGGGCACAGAAAGACACTGTGCACAATCTCACATAGCTGTGTAGTCTATGAGAGTTGAACTTGGAGAAACAGCACAACATTGGTTACACCATGCAGGGGTGTAGCAGGGAGGGAAAATGAGAGGACCTGGTCAAGGGTGAGAAGTCTCAGCACCACAGGACAGAAGAGTACGTCCACATGGCTAACACAGTGCATGTACCTTAGGATTCTGCTTTTCATTCCACACACAAAGGTGGAGCCATTTGAGGTGATGGGTGTGCTCTTTCTCTTGATTGCAGTAAACATTTCATTATGTATATCAAAATGCTTTATTGTATACCTTAAATATATGACCAGAATTTATAAAACCCAAACTGCAAACTGATCCAAACAGGCTCAGCCTCAGCACACTTCTGTCCAGCGACCGGGGCTGAACTGCCCCCACCGGCTACAGCCTCACCAGCCACCCAACCCTGGAGGCTCAGAGCTCGCTAGCGCTGCTGGGCTCCTGTGCAACCCATCCCCTCCCATCTGAGAACTCCTAGCTCTCAATTCCACGGGCACACTGTAAGAATGACCGACTGTGTAGGCCAGCAGGCCTGGGGCAGCAAGTCCTACTCTGGGCCTATAGCATCGGCAGGCAGCGGGTCCGTCTTGGGGAGGCTGCTTCACCCTTCAAACAGAATCTCATCTGCACAATGGGGTGAGTATAACTTTCAAGCCCAATATGCCAAGATTTTGTAAATTATGCTCCTGTATTTTGAAGAAATTAAAAGAAAAATAAAGAAGAACGAAACCAACATTATTTGTATTATTTTTAATGGTAATGACAACAAAATAGCACTTAAAAATAAGTCATGTCATAACTCAAAGCCCAAACAATGTCTAAATATGCTGTCTGCCCTTGGTTAGTGTACATGAACATGTCTACCAGGTAGACAGCACAGGTGCGCTTGGCTCGCCTGTGAAAGCCTTAGTTAGCGCTTCTTCCAGGTGAACTTTCTTCGGGCACCCTCCTGGCCTGGCTTCTTCCGCTCTCTGACCCGAGGGTCAGGAGTCAGTAGTCCAGCTGCAGCATAAACAGAAGCCTCTGTGAGTGTGGGAAACACAGGCTGCCTAGCAGACAAGGAGTGAAACTGCATGACATTTACAGCAACTGCTATCTGAAAAACCTGGAGGCATGCAACCAAACCAACAACTCCCGTCAAGATGGCAGACTGTCTTCACTCTTTTGGGATACTTTTCTAATTTCAGAAACAGACACCAGCAACGTTTTATGAGTCTTTTTTTTTTGCATCATAGGAGAATTATGACTTTCTTTGGTTCAGCAATACTGTTCCACTTAGGCTGAAGCCGTTCTTCTGTGGCCAGCCGCTATTTACTGAGCCAGAATGTATTCTTCATATTTCTAAGAACGACCCTGAACTTCTGATTCTCACATCTGTCTCCCAGCTGCTGGGATTATGGGTGTATGTCACCACACCTGGTCAGCGAGGTCTGAGGAAGCACAGACACCTATTAACAGCACAGGCAAAGGGGCAGATAGAAACAAACAGCTGAACAGATTTGAAAAAGAAGGATCTTGCTAGAATTTCTGTGAAAATGATATTCCTTGGTGTCTTATTTCAGAAGCCGAGTAAGTTCCGAGTTGTTCTAGAAGAACAGTCACTTTTAGATGGAAGTGCTGCCGTCTAGTCATCAGGAGCAATCACACTTTGAGACAACTCCTGAGTTACTTTCAACATCTGTTGGTCCACAGGGAATGTTAGTCACCATCACAGACACCAGGAGTACGCTAGTGCTTATATAAACAGATACACAGACCACTGTTCTTACTTGTCCTTTTGTGTTGAGATGGGGTCTCACTATGTAGCTCTGGCTGACCTGGAACTCGCTTTGTAGAGCGGGGATTAATGGCATGCTCAACTGAACCAGCTCCTTTTCACTTTGGTAACAACAGCAGTACCTTATTGGCACAGGGCTTATGGTGCTATTTATTAGGGATTCATGGAATAAAATAATAATTTTGAATGGGATACAGATGGGTCCTACATTAAATTCAAAGTCATAAGCACATAGCTCCGAAGAGGACACCTCCTTCACTATCTGCTTATTTTCACAAGTTGGCGAATCTGATAAAATGGCAAATTATTTATAAGCAAGGAACATTCCAATAGAAAAATCAAGTAGCCTAAGCCACAAGCACCACCCTGTCATGTCCCAGTGGCTGGGACCATAGGCAAAGAGACCATATTAAGTGTCATATGCCCTGAAAAGGTGTGCAGTTCAAAGCACTAAGTGACTCTGGAGGGCTGCTGCATCTGCTGCACATACAACCCTTTCTTCCTCTAGATGGTGCAAAGACCATCTTGAGCGTGAATGGCTCCTACATGTTTAAGCAATATCCTAGTGCAAAAATTAAGTACATTTTTTATCCCACTGTGCAGACTCCTCCATTCATGCCCAGGTAATAGGGTCACAAAGTGGAATGAAAAAGAAAATAAAACCACACTGCAATATCACAGTGGAAAAAAATGAAAATCCCTAATAATGCTGGAAAAATTCACCTATCATTATTACTGATTCTTACGATAAAGTAAATCAACCAATCTGTTTCAAATACAGTTGAGTTATATGCTGGTTTAGCTGCACAAAAGATTATGCCTTAAGGCCAAAATAATTCCCACCGGCCTTGGGGCTGCATATTTTAGCAGGAACAAATGTCAATGGCTAAGAGGGAGGACCTTCCCTTGTCCTAATCTTGGTTCACTTTGTAGAGATCCAGCCTGAAAATGACTTCTGGAGAATGGGAGATAGTGGGCTGAGATTCCAAGAGGAAGTTTTCTCACACTAGTCTAAGTAACATCAACAAGGCAGCAGCAGGATCTATGCATGTACACACACACACACCCCCCTACCTTGTCTCATCCACTCCACCTCGTCCTCAGTGATGAAGCTGCATAAAGCTCTGGCCATTGCCAAGCGTATGGCTCCTGCCTGCGCCGATCTGCCGCCCCCGGAGACTGTGCAGGTTACATCGTGCTTTTCCAGCCGGTCCAGGAAGTGGAAAGGAAACATCAACTGTTCTCTAAGGCACATCACAAATACATGGGGTAAGCCTCCTCTGAAGACATACGATTTCATAAGCTGCTAACCTTGTGAACAGTTATAAAAACCAAACGATGCCTGCCACAGTTACACTATTCACACTTCTCCGTCAACTCGACACCGAGACATAGAAACACAGACAGATCCTCCTGAGGTTTAGAATGCTCTGCTTTTATGCAAGGTTCACAGCCATTTTTTGGGTATTGACAGGGTAGAGCAGTTCACTGACATTATTGTTTACTGATTATCTCAGGAGAACTTTGTGAAAATTACCTTGTAAAGAAGTGTTACAGCTGAGGAACTCCATTTACTCACTGAATCCAGCCTTTGGACCCAATGGTCAGGTATAAATTAAAATGCCTTTTTTTTTTTTTTTTTTTTTTTTTTTTGGATTTTCGAGACAGGGTTTCTCTGCGTAGCTTTGCGCCTTTCCTGGAGCTCACTTGGTAGCCCAGGCTGGCCTCGAACTCACAGAGATCCGCCTGGCTCTGCCTCCCGAGTGCTGGGATTAAAGGCGTGCGCCACCACCGCCCGGCTAAAATGCCTTCTTAAGCAATACTCAAATGCCATTTGGCTTTCCTAAATGAGGTGTATTCTAATGTTTCTGCGTAATGTAAGATGCTCATCTCCATAATGCTGTTTTTAAAGTTACCAAAACACAGTGAACATGCCTCCTTCCACCCAAAATCACACATTCCTACTATAGTTCTCTAAAATGCATACAGTTCAGCTTGCCCCTTCAGGACCAGGGAGCAATCCAAAGGTAAGCACCAATGAGCAGAGCAGGCCACACACAAGCATAGTTCTGTGCCTCCTCTCACTCAGGTGAACAAGCACTTGCTCAACACCATGTCAATATGATGCTCACTGTCACATCTGCAAAAGAGCTGGACTGTGTTATCTTGCCTTTACCTCTGCTGAGTTTTTTAATTGATTTATTTACCCAAGGCCTTGTGTGCACTGGGCTTGTATCCCTGAGCTACGTATCTCCTGAACTCCTCCTTAGAAGAGTCATCTTAGATGGCACTGACATCTTTTCCATGCCTTGGGCAAGATGGACCACAGAAGATGCTGCTGATTGAGATCAAACTACAAATAGAAGCTGCCAGGAGGGGTGGGCACGCCTTTAATCACAGCACTTGAGAGGCAGAGGCAGGTGGATCTCAGTAAATTTGAGGCTTGTCTGGGTCTCACAGGAAGTTTCAGGCCAGCTAGAGCTATGCAGTGAGACCTTGTCTCAAAAGGGGGCGGCTGGGTAAGATTTAAGGTGCAACTGAAAGCCAGATCAAGATTGGGTTGAGACTTGCTGTTAAATCAGGAATTATTTCTGAACACAAGTGGCAGACAGGCCACTCATCAAATGCCACTCCTTGCTGTCTCTAGTCAAGTCACCGTCCTGTGGTGTGCGCCTCTCTGGCTTTTCCTGAGCTTCCTCCATCTATTCCAGTTCAGACGACGGCAGAATGAGTTCCATCCTTATCACACGAGTTAAGAACCAACTCCTCCCTGACACAGGCACACAATGCACATTCCCGAGGTAGCTATTCTGTCCCTACACAAGCACGAGAGGAGCTGCAGCCCTCTGCCCTCCAACACCACCACACACTCAGGGAACAGGAGGTGGAGAAGCGAGGAAATAATCACTCAGCTTCTGCTATGCACGGACCCAAAAGCAACTACTGGAACAATAACCACCGTCAAGAAGAGCTCTGCAAGACGGGTCACTCGAGAGCTCCAAGGGGAGGAGAGTTAAGGGGCATGAGCAGTCTACTGCCTGCTTCTGACAAATGTCTGCCTCTCAGTGGAGAACACACAGCACCAGGAACGGAGCAAAACTTGTATTTTGACTTCACACAGCCCAGGTCTTTTTGCTTCCTCAACATATGTACAATTAACTTCCCCAAGCAGAAGAAAGTCAAAAGAGACCTTTCCTAATGTTCACAATTAGGAGAAGCGAGCCTAAGCCATGGAGATCTGCTCGGCCTCGTCAATTAAGAAGGCAGGGTTGGTTTCTGGAGTTGCTGCTTTCTGTGAACGCCTGTCTTCCCGTCAGAAGGTGATACGTGCTTTCCTTACGTTTTGGCACACTCTGCATTTCAGAATGTGAGACGTGCCTCACAATATTCAAATTCTAGTAGGATCTGACAAAATGAGTCAATTAATGGGGGCTTCTAGGAAAGGTTTTCTAAAAATCTGAAAAACTACCTAGAAAATGGCAGTAGTTTCCGCTTAGCTAGTTTATTGGCGAAGAGAAATAATCCTCAGATAAACAATCAGAAAACGGCGGTCTCCTTAATTATGATGATGAATTATAAAGCATGCTTTCCCTCAAAGCAGGAATGAAAACCACACCTGTCCTGTGTGATGGGAAAGTAAAGCAGATAATCAACTCCGTTCACGTGGATCTTCCCACTCCCGTGCTCGTAAACAACTGCCCGGGCTGTGGCACTCTTTCTCCTGCCTGCAGGACAGAAAAGCCGCAAGTGAGTTCAAGACCGTGCGTGCCTCGGAGTGCCAGGGAGGTCACTGCTCCCTACTGCATAACCCTGCAGAGAGGAAAGTTCTAGAAGCACTACAGAAGCAGCCAACAGTAATGGGTGACTCACACCACAACGGAGGTGATAAAGTGATTGGGAGGTAATTATGCTCTTCAATTCCATTTTAGAAACACAAACGACTTCAAATTTGTTTCAAGAACCAAGATATTCACATTCATTTGTCTTGCTACAAAAAACAGCAACCAACTCATTGTTTTTTATAACTAATAAAAATGAATCAACACCAATCTTTAAAAATATGTGAACACTAGAATGAAACACAATTGAAAAGAAAGAAATCCTTAGGAAAGGTGACATTTTAAAAGGGACCCGACAAAGGACTGAGGTTAAATTTTTAAGAACTGTAAATACATTTAACCCATCAATTTTTGCAAGAGGGATATCTAACGTTCTCACTCATAATCCAAGAAAATTCGAATTGAAGCCTCAAGTTTTGATGTTACATGTTTACATCTGAAATGCAGATTCACTGATCATTTGTAGTTTCTGAGACCCTTATCACAAATACTTTGTTGATTCTTCCAACTGAAAACATGAAATAGTGTGTGTGGACCCACACTTTCTCTTACAAGAGGATAAGTTCAGGTTTTTTTGTTTGTTAAAAAAAAAAAACAAAACGCACAACAAAACATGCCAATGGAACCTTAAAATTAGGAAACTCAATGTAGCAGCAGCAAACCCCAACAAAACAAGCAGGCAAATGGCTACGACCAGCCAGTTCTTGCGTCTCTCCGTGGAGTGGTGTTACCTTCGCCGGTGCTGAAGGCCTGGCCGTGCTCGTCACGCTGCACCGGTTCAATCACCTGCTTTTTTGATTGAACAGTTACACTTCTGCGGAACCTCTGCACAAATTCTTCTTCGGCGGGCCCATACGGCAACGTCAATAACTTTTCCAGCAGTCGGATGAACTGCACATACTGCAGACAATAGAATTCATTAGAAGAAGCAAGTGTAATTGCATTTGCTAAAGTTTGGCTATTTTTATATACTTGATCTTTCCAATGCTGGCTTCTTGATGAATTTTGACAGGCTGACACTTCGGCATCTTCATGCTGCTTTTAAAACAGCATGCAGATGCATCACTTTCTTGGTGGATCTTTAGTGCTTAAGCTTTCCTCTCAAAAAACAAAGGGATTTATCATTCAAAAAAATCAATTTCTCTGCATTATGACTAGGAAATTGATATTTAAAATTGTTTTCAAAAATATTTAGATGATCTTCAAAAGTACAACTTCTATTCTGTCAATAGAACTGCATCAAAAGGAACATTAGAAATAATTTCCAGTTAGTTATAAATAACGGAAGAGTCTGATTTTGAGAAAATGTTCCCCTTAAGTTATATTTCATAATACATTTGGCAAATATATTTTTGGCTGTTCAAGCTGTGTTACTTTAATGTTTATGATTTCCTTTAAAACCGAACAATCAAGCTATTTAAAAATTCAAGAGATACTTGACTTAAAGGGCAACCTCTTGAAATAAATTATCCTTGCTACTCTGTGCATTTTTTTTAATAGTTCTTGAACATGTGATTAGAAAGTAAACAACTTGGTATTAACCCCTTAAAATTAGAAGCCAGAATAATCACTTAGAGTGTCTGTGGAGAAGGAAACAACTATACTTAAGAGCCGTAGTTAATATGGATCGTGGAGCCCAGTTTTTGATGACTTATTTGTTCCTTGCCAACCCTAAAAGTCATACCCAACTTTGCCTCACTTGCCTTCCCAGTGAATCTCCTTCAATGGTAATGTGAAATTAAGAGTCTCCTTAGTCTGATTAGTATTAAAACCACTATTCAAGCACAGCTTCCTGGGAGACAAGGAAAAGAGAAGAGAAGGCATGCACGTTCTAAGTCAGCATGGAGAACTTACACACCCATGGTTCATGCTGCTAGGCCTTTTCCTCTTCCTCCCAGTCACACGGCTGCGTCCTTGGACTCAGCTAGGCTCACTATTCCTTCACTGTGCACGGCACAGCTTTGCTCAAAAACTAGGCTATGGTTTAGGAAGCCACATAGCACTCCCACTGCCCTCAGGTTTATTATCACAGACACAACTTCCAGGACTTCTAATACCAGGCATTCTGATTACCACCTAAACTCTGTTTTGTATTAAGTCCTTAGAGTATTCCCCAAATGAAAAAACAGACAAAAATCCCCGAATTTTACAAAAATCGGAATGGTGGCTGGCAAACATTATTCACTGAAGACACAGAGATCTTTCCAATTCAATCCACACACAGCAGGACTTAGCAGTTAAGATCCTAGCAATCACCTCCAGATCTGCCACCAACCAAATTCCTGACACCTTGTCTAAGCAAACTGCAACAAGCAAGGGGCACAACTTAAAGCCTGTGGTGGCAAGGTACCGGCACTACCAGCCACTGCCACAGCAGGATCGGAGTCTAAATCTTCTCTATTATACACCTAAATATGGATTACATCCAACTTCCCTGATAATGACGGGCTCTATTAGAACACGCAACACAATGAATACAATTAAGACCTACAACGGGGTCCTGAATTTTACAGGACACAGATTCACAGAAGGTGTTTGTTCACCTTGGATTCCTGGGTGACTCTCCCAGGATTCTGTCAGGTCTGCGGTGAGGTTTAGGAAAATGCAGCTTAGAGCCAGCATTCTGAGTATCTGTGATATAGCTGATGTACAGCTCCCAAGATAAAAACCACTACTGCCCTCATGGACCCGGCACATGAATATGGTAAGGCAGGAAGTTACACACTGCACGAAGGTGACCACGTGCTATATTCTTTCCTACTTGATGGCTGCCTGCCTTCACCATTAGCTCATAAAATTAACTATTGGCCTTACTGACAAGAACAAAAACCAACATCTGCCCTACTCCCTACAACAACTGGCAGAGGACATGAGGGTATTCACAAAAGGAAAAGGAGGATCTGGAGACAAACGTGTCACTTTCCTGACTGCAGAAATCAACAAGGGCGGTATAAGAACAAGGGTAAGTGTCTGGGGAACACCTGGCTCTGAGGAGCATCACTATTAGGATCTTAATACAGCAATTGTCTGCATTCTCATGACACAGGTCCCCTTAAATTAAAAAGATTAATTACTCACATCTTGATCTGACAGTTTTTCCACTAACATTTCTTCTAGTTCCTCCTTAATCAGCCATCTGCTGCCAATCAGGTCTCTGTTAAAATATCACATATATTTTTAATTAAGCATGCAATTAGAGTTATATCACAAAAGATCCTACATACAGTAGTAATTCACGATGTGGAGACAAATTTTCATGCTGTTCAGGGGTACTCCTACACACCATTTTGGAGAAATACTGCATTCTCTCAATCTACTTTAGAAACACACTGTGAGCAAAGGTTTGAAGAGTTAAATGTGTTATTCTGAAACTCATTTAAAAGCTACCAGATTCCTTCAAGCTTACTTACCATAGTGCCTGTGTAATTTACTAAGAAGACATAAAAAGTATAGTGCTTCCCTATCAACCAACTGAAGTAGTAATCAAGTCCTCATTAAAAAAAAAAAAAGCCGCAGCCACAAGTTGAACAAGAGAGTAAGATGTTTTGTACAAGAACCAATACACGAGTAGGGCTGTGGAAAGCTGATGCACAGTTGATGGACTGATCAACTGGCCAAACAGAAATACAACCACTAAAATATGCGAATGCTGAGTAAGTGTGCAGCTATACACAAAACAGAACATCACAATCCAAAAGTGATTAAATACCACTTCATCCACAAGTTTGGAATGAGGTAAGATAAAAATAAGCTCAGTATGTTTCCTTTTAAATGAAAACCACGTATTTAGAAACTTAATTTTAGTGACTATTGCTGAAATACTGTCCAAATTTTAGGCACCATACTAGCAAGGAAAGGCAAGAACTTACCTGGGCTCAGTTTTTTCTGAAAGTGGACCTCTGTGTGTTTCTAGCTGGAGGATCTTTCCATACAGTTCCTAAGGCAAACAAAATACCCAGTTAAAATGCAAGCGACGGTACAGTATTCCTGGTAATATAGTTTATCATTTTCCTGAGCACCCCTTAATGTGAGTGCTCCCTCCTCAGTCTAGTTTCAGAATAAGAAAATGTGTTTTAATAAACGTCATCTGAACCAAGGGGCAGTAATTATAATGACGATTTACAACAGTTTGACTGACTTAAAACCGTCTGTAACAACTTGTAAATTTCAAACCTATGAGTATGGCTAAAACAACCAAACCCTCGTAAACTATGTCTTTTCCTTAACAGTTTCACAAATATTCCTTAAGGAAAAAAAAATCCTAACTTAGGTAGCAATATGCCCTTTACACTTAGACCCAGTGAACTTAAGGCATCTCTAGCTTGGTAACTACCTACCTAAAAATCTAATCTTAGAATCTAAGATTCTAAAAGTCTAGTTGACTGTGGTTAGGGTACTTTTGGCCTGTGTGTATGTAGTGCTCAAGACTGAACTCTGATTTTCACTTTTGCTAAGCAAATGCTCTGCCCTTGGGCTTCTCAACAGCTAACGCACATGAGAACAAAACTCCATGTGGGCAGCAGATCACAACGTTTTCAACACACTGGTTTCTGAAGAGCAGTTCTTGACACTCTCAACAGGTCAAGGCTTCCCGGGGAGGAAGCTTCCTCACTTCCTCACCTGTAGCGAGTGGGCAGACACAGCATGGCAGTGTGCAGGTGGCGCTGCCTGAGGTGGTGCTCCGGGAAAAGTCAACTAGCCCACGGACCTGAGACTGCAGTGGCCAGAGACACAGCTTTCAAACACAGGTAAGGATATGTAACTTAGGAGAACTCCAACATGGTCAAACACACCTTCCTCTCTTTGAAAGGGCTTCTTTAATTGTCTGCAGTAACCAAGGCAACTACTGTCCCACTAGCTGACCTTCCTCTTAGATGAGTTTCAAGTCAAAGTTCCGGCTAGTAAACTAACCATTTCCAATGACTTTCCAGCAGTTTCCAGTTACATTTTTTGCCCTAATTTCTGTTTATTATTGTGTGTGCATATGCATGGTCTGTATATGGGTGCATGTGTGGAGGCCAGGGAATGCCTCTGTACAGCCTGCTCTTCCCTCCCATTTCCACGTGGATTCTAGGGATTGAACTCAGCAAATGCCTTCACCCCGGCTCATCTTGTCAGACTAATTTTCACTTTAAGTCTGCATTTTTCTATGAATATTCTTTCACTGTGCCGTTTCCTCCTGGTGTTGTTTATATCATAATTACTCACACATGATTTAAGTAAAGACATGTGAAAGAAAGCATGACAAGTGTGCATCACATGCCAAGTACAGTGTTCCGCTAACGGCTGACAAGTGTCTGGACTGGGTGAAACCCAGCAACTCACTGCTTCCTAGGCTGCCTGAGCAGGAGGTTCTAGACCATGAGTCTGGTGCCGAGCATGCAGGGAGACTGACGACCTCTACTCCCAGTTGCATGCACCCTTTTGAATAAGAAAAGGTGTGCAAGGAACTTCACACAGTGACTGCCTATAGCAGTGGCCAGCCATGCTTTCAAGAGTCAGGTACGGGGACCACTGTGCTGGTACCCCATTCCCATGCATTCTCTCTGTCGGTGTAAGAAACAGCTCTTCAGAGTCTGCCTCGTGGTTAGCTAAAAACAGCAGTTCTCTGGGATGTAAATTCTATAGCTTTAATTCCCTGAAGAGATGTGTTCCGATTTGCATAGAAAAATCCTTGAGGGCATAAAAAAATGCCAGGAACTGTCAACATCACAGATTATCACTGGTAGCTTCTGGTATATTGTTACATTTCCACTTGATTTTTAAGGGACACTAGAGAATTAGAATGACCCCACCTACACTAAGCTTATATACTGTACTTAATAGTGTAATTTCAAATATGACAGGAATAACCCAGATGTGAAATGCTGAATCATTAATCACAGCTATGATTAATATTTCATAAAATCAAAGCAAGCCTATCCACCCCTTGTGCCATCAGATTTCCATAATGTATGAGTCAAATTTAGAAGGTGCCTTAATTTGAAAATACCAGATGCTCAGGTTAGAAAAGGAATTCTTAAACTAAAAGCTCTTCCTGGAGCCTGAGCACTATGAATCTCAGTATCCTTCCCAAATTTGTTTGGGTTATACTAATAATGTGGAAATTCCATTTTATGAAGGGTAAACAAATAACAGTTCATTGGAGGGGCAGCAGAGGAAGAGACAATTGTATTTGGTATACAAAATAGGAAGTAATAGTAATTGCCATTTTAGATAGTTCAGTCCCTGACAGTAATCTGTTATAGAATCACAGAGAATCAACTTCTTAAGTAGTAACTACCTCAAGTGTTTTGGCCATTGGTGCAAACAAAATCACATGAATTAAGCACCAATGTAACTCAAGAGAGGTTGCAAGTGGCATGTTTCTCTTGCAGACTCCTGCCATCTCTCTGTGAATGGTCTACCTGTCAAGAAGGCCACTCACATAAAGTGCTAAGAGTTTTCACTTCAGGTCATGTGAGCCACTCTGGGAAGCTCACTGCCAGCAGCAAGGACACCAGAGTGCTTAGGACTCACATCCCACAGATTTTTGCTTCTTGAATTAAAGCCATACATTGTAATATTTGTACCGCTACAAAAGAAGTAATCTCATCAAATTAACAAAGGTATCAAGTTGAATCCTATTTTTAAAACATTGTTTTCCTAACTGTACACGAGTCTATAAAGTATACAGTAGTAATTATTCATATATGAAGAAAATGTACATTGAAGATATATCTCTAGACTAATGAATTAACTCCTGCTGCCAAGAAGTCTTAAGCCAACAAGTATATAAATATACCCTAGCATGGTACAGGGCTTTTTAAAAACAATCATCCCGCAGGCCTTAAACAGTTACTCTGTAACAGTTATTTTAATTCCATTTTTAAAGACAATAACATTATATCCAAGAGCTTTAAATATTTACCAGAGGTAAATATTTAGAAACATATAAGCCAAGCATAAATGCCAAGATACTTTCGTTCTAGGACTCTGGCTTGCAGTCTGTAGTGGCCTCATAAAGCAGGCCACTCCTGACAGGCTGCTGTCCTTAGGTAGAACTGGGGTTACTTAAGTCACCAAAGAAAGCCGGCAGAATCTCTGAAATGCCAGGGAGTTCTTTCACAAGGCAAGTGAGTTCTGTTTATGTAAAGCTTCCAGAGATCAGAATGGCAGGTTTTCATTCTTTCTTTGGACTTCTTTTTTCTTAACCCAATAGTGTAAGTATACAATGAGCAACTTACTTAGTCCTTCATTTTTCACGTTTTTTTTTTTGTGTGTGTGTGTGTGTGTGTGTGTGTGTGTGTGTGACCATGCAGTTCCTTCAATTTAAAGAAGCATTTTGAAAAGACTCCATTATTTACTGTAAAATTAGTTGCAAACTGTAAGTGAACTTTGTACATGATATTCAATTTGCACTTTCGTTTTCACAGTCGTGTATCTGGCTTCCCCTAAAAGTCCGGGATAAGCTTATGTAACACTTCTTGAGTCCTGACTGTTATAGCAGGCCTAAAACTGAGGTTTTATCTCCCTGCTTTGGAGAACTGTGTCTGAATAATGCTGGCAAGGACAGTATATAGATTTCACTATTTTCTTCGCCTGGCCCAGCATGGCGTTCATAGGACATCAAAAGGGTTCTGTGCACAAAGGACTGCAGGCCATGCCTCTTGACCAACAATGTATAAGGCATACAGATTTCTTTCCTCACACTCTTTCCTGAGGGGACACTCTACTTACTCAGTAACTCCTTAGTAGAGGACACCAGTGGACAACATGAAACACTTCCAAATTTGGCCCATTAAGTCTAAAAGTCCTCTTTTTTGAAGAGCATTTCAGGGAAAGTGCACTCCAGACATGTCATAGTAATTAAGACTTGACAGAAGGGTCCTGTGGTGGTCTGAACAGGTATGGCTGCCATAGTCTCATGTGTTTGAATGCTTGGCTAATAGGAATGGCACTATTATGGGGTGTGTGCATTAGGTATGGCCTTGTTGGAGGAAGTATGTCACTGTGAGGGTGGGCTTTGAGGTCTCTTATGCTCAAGCTACATCCAGTGTGATAGACAGTTCACTTCCTGTTGCCTGTAGGGATGTAGAACTCTCAGCTACTTCTCCAGTACCATGTCTGCCTCCATGCTGCCATTGTTCTCACCATGACAATAATGGACTAAACCTCCTAAGCTGTAAGCCAGCCCCAGTGAAATGTTTTCCTTTATGAAAGCTGCCAAGGTCATGTTATCTCTTCACAGTAATAGAAACTCTAAGACAGGTCCCCATGTAAAAGTCAGAAAACCACCTCTCATAGTGAGCTGTAAATGACTTTTGCTACAGTCTGGGTAGTGTTGTCCCCTACAATCCAAGGCCCATTATGAAGGCTCTGTGTCCAGGGGATGCTATTGAGAAGAGACACATATAGGAAGCTGGGACCCATACAACATCCTCTGGTCATGGGAAACATGATTCTGAAAGGATCTATGGCCCCTGGTCTCCTTTATCTTTCATTTCCCTACTGCAAGATGAGCAGCCTTTTCACACACGCCCAGAATAGGGGCCAATTTACTACTGACTGAAATTCCCAAAACTGTGCCAAAGAAACATCCTCTTTTTAAGTTATTATAGGTAATATTTTAAATAGTATAGGTGAAAGAAAACCAGTAATTTTCAAGTCACTTCTAGTAAGTGAATTCCATGAACACAGTCCACCACTGCCACCCAGATAGCCATCCTGGGCAGGCTCCCACTGCTCAGGCCACAGCAGCCCACACTCCTAGGCCAGCCCTCTAGCCATCTCACTGAGCTGTTGCATACAGCGTCTCACCAGGCCAGCCACAGCTTGCATATCTGCTCTATGGCAATTTTGATTTCCCAGTGCTAGGGACAGAGTCCAGAGCCTCACACTTACTAGGTAGGTGGCTTGCCACAGAGCCACACCCCTACTTCTTTTTCAACAGACACATATAACATCCTTAACTTCTTCTCTCACCTACACCCTTGTTTACTGTTTTTAGGAAATTTATTTTATTCTCTCTCTTTCCTCTGTTCTTGAAACCTAGGCTACAGCTTCTCATGCTGGAGAAGTATCCAAGTCCTACTGGTTAAACAGCTGTTGAGGGAATGGAGACCCTCAGTCCAGAGAGCAGGTCCAGCCAATGCTGCCAAGTACCTAGCCAGTTCCTTTCGGCTAGGCAGTGCCACTCTACAAAGCCCCAGGCAGACTCCTACTTCCTGAAACCCTTTTCATTGTTTAAGTTGTGGTGTCTGGACGGTTTACAGCTCTTCAATACACATGTACATCTTGCTAACTGGGTTTTTACTGGTTTTCCCAGGATCCTGAAGACACACGAGACCCTATGTCCACTGTAAAATTGGGGGCCCTGCTGACCTACAAATGAACCCTTAGAGTGTGATACAAAGTGGGAGCACACCACAGACCAGCAAGATTTCCTTCATTTACATGTCCCCATCATGATTCATTTCCTGATCAGAACAAAGAACCTACATGTTTCTTTTCATTGTCATTTTATCTCAAAGACAGGTTCTTGCTAAATTTCTCTCCTGGTCTGGAATTCACTGTGCCGGCCAGGCTGGCCTTGAACTTGCAGCAATCCTCTTGCCTCTGCCCTGCAAGTGCTGAGGTTACATGTATGTGTCACGTCTAGCTGTATACTGCTTTTTTTTTAAAGGCAGGGTCTTTCTATGTAGCTCTGGCTGGCCTGGAAATCACTATGTAGACTGGGCTGGCTTCAAATTCAGAGATCCACCTGCCTCTGCCTTCTGAGTGTTGAGATTAAAGGTGTGTCTTACCATGCCTACCTTCTTCTTACATGCTGTTCTTAACTGGGGCTATCTCTGACTAGTCATAGAATGGTATGTGTACTTACTATGCAAACAGCCACCCATACTAAAAGACTCGGCACAATTACAGACAGTAAGAAAGGTTAATGGAGCTCAGAAAGGTCTCCTCACACAGCTGCACACAGGCATGAGATCTGTTTCCTTGTCAAAAAGCCTGACCATGGACTGCCCTGCCTCGAACAATTATAGCTGGTCACAGATATGGGAAAGGCTGTTTGGCTGAGTGTCTTTTCCCTGTCATCCTGAGAGAAAATTGTATCGACAAAATCAAATGGTGGCCACAAAGCTTATTCCTAAGGCTTTGCAGTCTGCCAGTCTCCAAGGGTGCTCCTGGTGCTGCCCGGGGCAGAGGGAGGGCACCCCATTCCAGGATGACAGCGCAGAACAAAGAAGAGAGAGGCTGCAAAGTGGTCAGTTTCACAGTTGGACTTTATGTGCAGTGCTCACTCCAGCATGAAAGTGCTTCTGCGGGCCGAGCAGTGCACACTTCCTCTCTGAGACTTCAAAGTCCGAGCTCTCAGAAGCCAGTCATTTGTGTGCTTTAAGAGACGGCACGGGTGTGACTGCAGCCGTAATTAATGGCATTTGCCATAAGTGATGCTGATGTGAGGGACAAGCATTTAGGATTTCCTGAGTTAACTGAAATGTAAAAAGACTCTCCTATGTGCAACAAAGCCCAGCCCAATCCAGGGGAAGAGCATTTATTAGTCAAATATAATTTGACGCTTCAGTCAGAGGATGGTAAAATTCTAACACATCAGTTTCTGGAGCAATACCTTTTAAAGCACACAAGCAAACTAAAAGTCAAGCCAGGCCTCTTACACAATGTGTAATTTCTTCATTATGATGGAATGCAACAAAATATCTTGCCCTTGGGTTGCTCCATTTCAGCCCAAACAAATGCAAATGGCTTGTCAGATGACAGCTGGTTGATAAGGCTCCTCTGTAAGACCTGCGCGCTTTACTTTCTCCCGTGAAACTTGGGATGAAGGCAGAAGGCAGGAAGAGAATTAATGTAGCATACAGTCTAAAGGCAATGCTACAACCGTGATTAAGTAGAAAAGTTAAAAGGCACAGATTTTCCACAGCTTCGCTGCGTGCAACCCATCCGTGTAACAAGTTGACAGGCCTAGCGCGTCAGCTCCATCATCCCCTCCGACAGCTAAGACGCAGCACTGCATCCCTTTTCAGGGAAAATTTGCGTCTGCACCATGAAGCGTTGTACATTATTTCTTAGCACTGCAGGGGGCTCAAGTCCATATGGAACCTTCACAAATATTACCACAGATCAAACCAGCGGCGTTTGGAGGCAGATTTGACATACCTATTTAAATGAGCAGCAGGGGTCCTCGGGCAGCCGCGGGCTGTGCGCGGGAGCCTCCGTGGAAGCTGGAGCACAGCCCCATTACTCAGCAAAGACACACTCTACATTTGTCATTCATTTCATTTCTGCCAGGGCAAGAAGCTCATTTGCCCAAGGTCAACAAAAAGCGAAAAGAAGGTTTTCTTTTTTTCCCTAAGAAATAAATGTACCTGACAACTGGGGATTTTGTCCTTTGGGTTTGTGAAGCACAAATAAACAGCAGATATGTCTAAAGGCAGCGGAATGCGTGCGGACTCCAGCCTCTGACTGTGGATGGGGAAGCCCCATAAATATTTCTACAGCTTTAAAAATCACATTAGGGATAAAACACACACTACGTTCTAAAAATAAAATGGGTCTGTCTGTCAAAATGGATAGTGGCATCCAACTTTTCGTTCTCACAGCAGTTTGGGGACCGCCCTCAAATTCACACACTATCAAACAGCTCTCTTTGATTGAAGGCAGCAAGACAAAACCTTCCCAGTATACTCCAAAGCCAAAGCACAGTAGGACCTCACTCTTGGCCTGTTGTTGTGGCCTGGATTCTCTCTCACACACTGCAGTAACTATTGGAAGGCCGAACTTTAATAACAGAATGTCTGGAGGGGGGAATAAAACCTCACAATCGGACAGCACACAGTACCTGGCCCTCCTTGCCCACCTTCAAACTGCACACATGAGGATTACTGAGAGAACCTGAGCTGTGTGCAAGAGCATTTTCTGGATAAACATTCTGATGCAACAGCAGACAGCACAGGAGGCCTTTCATCTGACCTCAACAAGCCCTCCTCTGTCCATCATGATATAGTTCTGACGCTAAGAAGTCTCCAGTATATAAATGAATATACTTACATGCAATATAGTCTACAGCTTATAAATGAATATACTTACATGCATTAATGAATAGTATGACTGTTTGCCAGTATAGAAGAGAAAATGAAATGGACGGCCATCTTCTCCCCACTGGATTGCTAAGGAAAACAAAACCATTCAGAGATCAACCAAACTGAGTCTAACTATAGCATGGGACACATCTGTGATTCATATTAGCGTATCAAAAGTATCTAAAATATCAAAAGTTTTCACATTTAAAATTCATGTATTTAGCATGTTTAATATGTAAATGCTTAGGATATTTCATATCAATTAGCATAAAACAATGTCTGTATTTAATATAATATTCTATTATGAAGATCTATTTCATTTGTTTTAAATAAAATCTCATAAGACAATCTAAATCATTCTGCTAGAACAAAAATATCCAGGTCCTACATTTTTCAAGTCGGACCTTCATTTTTGGCAGTCAGTAAGTCAGTGAGTGCACTCGGAGAATCGAAGCGGGCCCAGCGCACCTCATCTGCACTGGAGAGCCTGCTTGCCACAGCATTCACCCCAAGCCCATCAGAATCTACCTCTGAGAGTTTAAAACAGCACAGACAGGAGGGGCCCCAGGAAGAGCTACACCTGATTCCTTCTGAAATACACAGTTCCTCACTTAAATAACCACCGAACCAACTGAAACACGAACTCCTACTCTTCCGCCTACTCTGCCAAGCTCCTTCTGAACGGTCTGGAGTGATCCCTCGGGGTTAAGGCCTCTATTCTTAGGTGAGTGTGGTGGTGCACGTGTGTAGTCCTGGCACCTCGGAGCACAGAAAGGAGGAACAGGAGTTTTGGGGCCAGCCTAAACTGCACAGGGAAACTGTCTCAAGAGAAAACAAGGAAAAATTACATTCTAGGTTTACGACATAGTATAAACTATGTTCTCCTGTCTGCTACTCCCTGTTACTTTAATTTACAGTGTCCTTTACAGCAAGAGTTTACAGACTGGATCATACAGTGGATCTGGTACTTCAGGCAATGTTCGCAGCCCTGGTTTCACTACTGGACCCACCAAGGAACGTCTTTAGATAGTTTTAGCCTGCTTGTCTGGTTGGTTCCTCATGGCATGTTCTTACTGCAGATACACTGTACAACCGCTGTGAGTTGAGGGTCTCTGAAGGGCCACAAGGCCTTGTAAAAACAGGCTTCTTTATCCTTCTGGAGCAACCTCTATCTCCACAAGAAAACATACTTTAAAGTATGGGCTAAATTTGTTTTCCTGTATTTTCTCCTGGAATTCTAATCACTTTCATATTCGGGTATCCAGTGGATCTACAATTTGTGCTTATGAAGTCTGTTTTTAAACAGTAAACATTTTTTCTCTTGGGATACCTATAAATGCAGGCTGTTTTTCTCTCTGAAGATAACTAGTATCACTAGTATCAGACTGTGAATACACTGAAAATGGAGAATCAACATTGAATGAGTGTTGAAAAAGTCTTAGCTGAGTTTAGACTGAAAAGAAAAGCCATGTACTTTTTTTTTTTTTTTTTAAAAGACAGGGTTTCTCTGTGTAGTTTTGGTGCCTGTCCTGGATCTCATTCTGTAGACTAGGCGGGCCTCGACTCACAGAGATCTGCCTGGCTCTGCCTCCTTACCTGAGTGCTGGGATTAAAGGTATGTGCCACCACAGCCCAGCTTTTTTTTTTTTTAAAGTCAGGGTTTCTCTGTGTAGCCCAGGCTGGCCTCAAACTTACAGAGCTCCACCTGCCTCTGCCTCTTGAGTAAAGGATTAAATAAAGGTGTGTGCTACTACCGCAGGGCTAGAAAAGCAACGTTCTTACAAGCCAATGAATTACAAATGATTTAAATACTTTCCAATGCCATTTCCAGAAGCTCCGGGGCTTCCACATTACCTAGGACTTGAACCTGCACCATGTAATGATCATCACTGTACTGTTCATGTACTCAGTCAGAACGTAACTGAAGACAATGCAATCAGACAAGCATCCTGGTCAGCTAAGAGCACTGTTATATTTGGGTAGAACCTTGAATCACAGCTCTGTGTGCATTGGTGCTCACAGTCAGACTTCATAATGGCTATGTACACATGCATATACTCTTACATAAACAAACTTGATTAATTGAATCTATAGTGTCATAAATTTTAAGATGAACCATTATGTACTTTGATATACTGCAAATCTTATTATACCATAGCATGCATCAGAACTTAATAATTAATTTTAAAGTACATTCTGTTCTTAAAGGTACCAAAATTTGAAAAGCTTCAAATTCATAAACTCTGGCCTATAAACTAGACTGACATTGGCTGTTCTTTGTCTTTCTGTTCTATACTACCATCACAAGCTTGCTCATCAGAGCTCTCTACTCCAATAATTAGTGAACCATCCTCATGATTCCTTATAAAAAACCTCCCACTACTTCTTAGCACCTTTAAACTTAATAACAATTTGCCTAGATATCTACTAAGCATGATCATTTAGTGATTTATGAAGATGGAACTGGGCCTAACAGGATAGACCTGCAATTCAAAAACCAGTCTAGGCAACCAGCAAGCAGATAGCTGGGCTACAGGGACCCAGCGCTTTGCTAAGCTCCAGGAGGGTGTGGCTCACTCTCCAGCTGGGGAGGGAAAAAGAAAAGAGAAACTTTGGGCTATTATCTTTCTTTCCTTCTTTTTTGCTAGCCAGGTTTTCATTTAAGGTCTTTAGCTTAATTTTCTATGAAAATCTTGTCCATGTTCATGTAATTCTAAGCACAGTCTGTAGCTGTTGATACAGGCCCCTCCCATCTGGTTTCCTGTCATAGATTTCAACATAGGTAAGTTCAATTATACAAGTAACATACTACTCTCCTAAAGATTAAAAGTAAGGATTCCTTGGCTGGAGGCAAGGTAAGAGTTAACAGTTCCAGACTCTTTTGTGCATTCACATATGTACACTTGCAGGAAAGAACAGCATTTGCCTATTTATTTGTCATTGTGGTTTGCATTTGCTTTTACAAAAATTACAAATAATTACTTATTTTGGGGAACATCATTGTGTAGTATAGAAGTCAGAGAACAAATTGTGGGAACCCATTCTCTGCTTCCTCCATGTGGCTCTACTCATTTTGGCATTAAGCAGGGTCTCACTATATAGTGAAGCCGGCAGCTCACCATATAATGTAGGCTGGCCCTGACCTTGATATCCTGAATGCACCATCACACAATTTGACTGCTTTTTTTAATAAACATACATATAAACATATAAACATTCTATTTTATATACATATAAACATTCTATTGTAGTTACACTATACATTACAGCATTTTCTAGTTGTTTTTTCCAGCCCAACTTCACAATATTTTTAACACCTGTATGATGATGACAGTTTATTCAGGAACTTTATAATAATTAAATTGTTTCTAATAATTGTTTTATAATACTTATACTTCCTACTTTTTAAGCTGAATAAAAAGTCTCATTATTGTTTTTATAGGGCATCATTTATGGTCTTAGATATTTTAAAATGTTTACTGGCTACATTTATTTTTTTCATATACAAGCTGCAGATATTCCATCTTTATTTTTCCATTGAGCCTTTTTTTTTTGGGGGGGGGGTTAATTTATTTTAGAAACCAAGTCCTTATAGTTCAAATTTTTTTGGTGTCTTTTTGTCAAAGGGAAGTTTTTATTTTGAAAACAATTTATTATTTTTGTCTTTCCTGTTGTTTTTTGTGACTGTCATTTTGATGGCTGGGGCTAGAGATGCCTTGGTGGTTAAGGACATTGCTGCTTTTGCAGGATTTGGTTCCCAGCATCCACATGACAGCTCTTAACTGTAACTCTAGTTCCGGGGATCTGATGCCCTCTTCTGGCCTCCAAGGTACTGCATTGATGTGGTACACATACACACACACAGGTACACTCAGACTCATAAAATATTGCTAGCTATACTGTCTGTCTACTGTTCTTGAGAGAACTGTCTTTTATTTCTTTTTTCTTTTCCTTTTTTTTTCCCTTAAGGGGCAGAGGGTCGAAGTTAATATAGTGCTTTTTTCTGTAGCCTAGGATGACCTCAAACTCTGGACAATCCATTCTGAGTTCTGGGATAATAGAGGTGAGCCACCAGGTTTGGCTCTGGAATTTGACATGCAATTTGCTAGTGTCTCAACCCACATTTCGTTATCTGAATACATCTATCTGTCAATATTCTTTAAAATGGATTTAAAAAACACATAAATTTAATCATGTCTATACACACATGCAAACATGTATTAATATAGTTGGAGTCAGTATTTTTAAGATGTTTTGTGTCTCCTCAGAAAGAAAGGTGGCAGGCAATTCATGTGCTATATCAGCAAGACCAGTTAGTATCACACCCAATCCAAAGTGTGTGGTTTGGGCTACTATGACATCACTGGGTGGGAAGAGCCTCAAATATTTCCATGTGATTTCACATTTCACCCTTTAACGCTTCTATGACATAAGCACTTTTATTAAAGACATGATTTAAAAATTTCAGAATTCAATTTTAATGTGAACTCAGACACCCAAATAATAACTTTCCAGTAATGCTCTAATATGGTTTTTCATTTACATTGTATCAGTTTCTCTTAGCAGGCAACCACAATCTATGAATAGTAATTGAATTTCCTGGTATCCTGTTGCTTGTTCTGCAGTGCTGAGGATTGGGCCCAGGGCCTTGCACAGGCTAGATGTGCTCCATCACTGATCTACAGTCATAGCTTTGTCTCCCATGGCCTTGAATTTGTCACGAGGTCCTGTGTGCCATTAATTTCCCTATGTATTTGGTTTTGACCTATACTCTTTATATAGATATTGTGTATATGGTGCTGGGGATGGGACCTCATACATGCCAGACAAGCACTCTACAACTGAGCTGCATAAACACCCATTCCTACGTGTTTCTTTTAAATTATAATGGTTAAGGCTTCCAAATAACTACTGAAAATTGATGTATGCTATTTCTGAATGCAATGGGATTTAATGACACATTTAAAGATTTGATGTTTCTGTTTTCTCATGCAAAGTCCTACTCAAACAAGAAGGCTTCTTTACATTTCTAGTTGAAACCTTTTTACCAAAAATAAAAGGCTCCATTTTGTTAATTGTTTTCTCTATGTAAATGTTTTCTCCTTGAATCAAAAAAGAATTACACTAATACACTAATGTTAAGCAAGACTTAAAGTTCTAAGAAAAATGCTCTCTGGCAGTCTTTTAAAAAAATTGATTTATTTATTATGTATACAGTATTCTGCCTGCAGGCCAGAAGAGGGCACCAGATCTCACTACAGATCGTTGTGAACCACCATGTGGTTGCTGGGAATTAAACTCAGGACCTCTGGAAGAACAGCCAGTGATCTTAACCACTGAGCCATCTCTCCAGGCCCCAGTAGTCTCTTAAAATGCTGTACTTGTGTACTCAGGAGGCAGAGGCAAATGAGTAGTCTCTGAGTTTGAGGCTAGCCTGGTCTACATAGCAAGTTCCATGTTAGCTAGAGCTATAAAGTAAGACCCTGTTCCCCCAGGGGTGGGAATAATGGCAGGGGAGCTTTAGTTACTTTTTATGCAATTCTTGTCCAAATTTCATAATTATTGTGAGTTTGCAAGTGAATCTAGACGCCTTTGTGGTTTTTTTGGTTTGTTTTTAGTTTTTTTTTGTCTACAACTATATATATACTAACAAGCTATCTGTTACTTCAAGGCAGACTAGAACTCACTGACTGGCCCACTGCTGGGCCAGTACTTTCTCAGTACACTTGATGATCTGTGTCTGCCTGGCTTTTAGTCTACCCAGATTTTCCTGACTGAGGTAACTGTGGCAATTAAATTACTCTTCAAGCTCCGTGTCTAAGAGTGTGGTGGTCACACATTTGTACCATGAGTCATCCCTAGCTGGACCAAACTACATGCCCAGCCACTTCCTGTCTGGGTATCCTTGAAATTAAAAATGGGAAGAAAAATAGTTTGTGCTTTAAAAAGCTGCTGTGAGCCGGGCGGTGGTGGCGCACGCCTTTAATCCCAGCACTCGGGAGGCAGAGGCAGGTGGATCTCTGTGAGTTCAAGGCCAGCCTGGGCTACCAAGTGAGTTCCAGGAAAGGCGCAAAGCTACACAGAGAAACCCTGTCTCGAAAAACCAAACCAAACCAAACCAAAAACAAAACAACAACAACAACAACAACAAAAAAAAAAAAAAAAAAAAAAAAAAAAAAAGAAAAAGCTGCTGTGAAAGTTTCAAGATAAAACATGAAGCACTCAGAACTGGGCCTTCCTACTTGGAAGCTCAATAAATGCTCCTGTTGTTACTTGGAAGAGTTTTCAAATTAGCATGAAGTTCCTGTCTTATATTCAGATCATAAGAACATAGCTAGCTATGTCCTCACAGCAGCCTCTGAACATCTCCATTTGAAAGTGTTAATACTGGGCAAACACAGCTTCGTGGTAAAGGATTTGTCTGCCTGGCATACAGGAGGAGATCCAAGGCTCAATTCAACCAAAAAAAAAAAAAAGGTAATAATAATAATAAAAAGCAAATATGTATAAATATTATTCTCTGGCCGGGCGGTGGTGGTACATGCCTTTAATCCCAGCACTTGGGAGGCAGAGCCAGGTGGATCATTGTGAGTTCGAGGCCAGCCTGGACTACCGAGTGAGTTCCAGGAAAGGCGCAAAGCTACACAGAGAAACCCTGTCTCGAAAAAACCAAAAAAAAAAAAAATTATTCCCTGACTGACTTTATCAGCCTTCTCAAAGGTGATTCTGTGTTACAGCCACTTTTAAATCTGCCATTTATGCTCATCAATTTAATTTGTCTTTTACTTTGTCTTTCTCAATTACTAATGACGTGTGTTTGTGTCTGCATGATATAATGACTATATTGCACAGAACTTGATAGGAACTGTCAAATACTTCCAAACAGTGTGAAATTTCAAATTTGATTCTTTAACCCAACAGTGATACAGTTCTATTGATTTTAAGTCAGAAACTCTAACTAATATAACTTCTACTCTTGGGACTTCATTTTTTTCTCAATGTTTCACTTCACCACGCATAATTAATTCTATTACTATCCGGTAGTCATCAGCATAGAAAACATATTCTTTGGGTTTGTGTCATGATGCAATATTTGAATTCTTTAGCCTTAGCTAACAGTCCCGCTTTCCAACCTGTCAGTGCTAAGTGTTTGGTACAGAAAGGCTCAAGGTCATCAAATCCACTTACTGGACAACAGGTTTTATCAATACAAATTAACTTTCTCGTCTCACTGAAGCATTCCCCAGCTTCCTCCAATTCCAGGCCACTGGTGCTCCTTCTTGGCTCTGTCATCAACTTGGTATGTAGCTTCATTTTCCCCAATATTTTTACCACTTTCCAGGACAAGGTGTTTTATGATAACTCAATCTAGAAGCTTCTGTCTTTCAATAAACCAAGTGGTAGTACAGTACAAGTGCCATAATCCCTCTAAATCTAAAGTTCATTGTTACTTTTCTCGATACTACAAACTGATTTATGCTATAAAAACTACAATAAAATTGAGAGCAGAAAGCAGAACTGCTATTTCTGAAGGAGCACTGTTAAATACACTTAGCTACAAAGTCCGATGATTCTAGCAATACTGGCATCATTTTCAAAATCATACACAGACATTTTGCAAGGGTAGCCTGAAGCTGTGGTGTCACATCCCAGCTGCTAATAATAATGAGCACATAATACTGAGAAAGTGGTATGATTTGAAGGAACCTCAGAGGACAGAAGAGACATAACTCATAGAGATATACTAAGGGAACTAAGAGAATGGAGAGGAACTGGTGGGAAGTCTTCAGAGTTGGAGCAAAGAGAAGTCAGTGAAAAAGGGAAGAATAAATTGCTGCTATTCCAAACATTTAACAGAAAAGAAACTAGGTACAAGTTACCCCACCCATACAGATGATTGGATCAGAAATGACACTGTATCTACAAACTTGGTGTGTACTTGTATACAGCATGCATTCATTTTTTCCCAAAAGCTATTTTGAGACAAATGGTTTGTATGTTATAATCCATCATATCTAAGAATTGAGAATAGGAAACATGGGACACATTTAGAAAGAGATTTCAAATAATTACACCAAATCCAAAATAAAAGTTACATCAGAGTGAAGAGACGGTCTGAGAGAGACGCTCAGTGAGTAAAGAGAGGAGAGGGTCAGAGAGAGAGAGAGAGATGCTCAGTGAGTAAAGAGAGGAGAGGGTCAGAGAGAGAGAGAGAGAGACGCTCAGTGAGTAAACACACTTGGCACCGAGTCTGATGACCCGAGTTTGAGCCCTGGGACCCACATGGTGCAAGCAGAGATCCAATTACTCTAAGTTGTCTTCTGACTTCCACGTGTACATGCCTATTAGTACATACACACACACACACACACACACACACACACACACACACACACACACACATTAAAAGGTATTTAAAAAGAACAGAAAGGATTAAACTCCATATTCAGTAAACTTATGTCTCTAAAGGAAGAGAAACAGACTTCACACAAACAAGAGTTGAATGAGTCACCCATAGACCTACACTCACAACCTCTTCCTCATGGACGCCTAGAGGAATGCAGAATGCAAGTAGTTAACCTGACGTTAATGAAGACACAAGGCTTAACTTGATCTAACTTTCATGTCCTACACCAAATCTGCAAACTCTATCCATTCATTATTATAGAGAATGCTTGTGACCTATTTCACATCTACTGTGACAAAACTGATGTGTAACCCAAAACTACAGTAAAGGAAAAAACAAAATGAACCATCTCAGTCTTGAGCAACCTTACCTCTTTGTTTTGGAAAAATCTGTTCAGGATGCTGTAAAATAAATGTAAAATGTTATTAGGCAACCTCTGTAACACATAAAAGATATTCTTTAACAAGTACTGAGGATTACCTTCATTAGTGGCCTGGCTTGCTTCTCAAACAAACCGCTTGGAAAAAGGTAAGCAATAGCTCTCTGAAAATACATACAAAGGTTAATTAACAACTGTTATAAAAATATGTTCAATTTACAACCAAGATGCTTATTGTATATCAGATACTGAACTAGAGTTTCCTATGTATCATGTCAGTTCAAATGGCAAAGCACACTTACTAAGTATACATCCCCAAAGAAAAACAACAACAAGCCCTGTAATTATTAACTGGCCATCGACAACTTTCAAGTGTCTCATCAAACTAGAGGTGCTCCTTCACAAACCCTGTGGCACTGTGCGCAGGGAAGCATTCCAACCCCAGGCCAGGGGGAACACAGCAACAAGCAGGCTTGTGTTTCATTCACTGTGACACACTGGGGAGAAACAGTTTAAAGGACAGATTTATCTTGGTTCATCATTGCAGTAAGCTGGGCCGGATGCATGGCTTTGGTTTGAGCCAACGCAGCATATCTGTTGGGAAAATATGGCAGAGACTTTTACCTCCTGGTGGCCAGGAAGCAGAGAGAAACAAATGAAGGGCTGGGGAAAGGCTTGCACTTCTCTGGCACGCCCTACAGGACCTACTTTTTCTAGCAGGCCCAAGCCTCTAAGAGTCTTACCATCTCCTTAAACAGCACTCAGATGGGATAGCGCTCTCAACACACGAATCTGGGGGGCAGTTCTCCCTCAAACCAGTGCATCCACCATGGCTCGCTCGGTGTTTTTAGGTAATGCTTGAATTTACCCTACAGTCCTGAGGACTGAACATGGGCCCTCAATCACACTGAATATGCACTCTCCTCTGATCTACTCTGGTCCTGGTGAGTTTGTAAAGTATTTCTTTTCAAACAAGTCTTCACAAGGAACATGACTGCCCTTGCTTAGCCAAGGGCCACTGCAGCGCTCTCCCCTCCCACAGGCCTTTGAGCCCTCCTGGCTCATCCCCATTTACACCAGTGCTTGGACAAATTCACACACACAACACCCCTGCCCCAGGACAATCTGAACATCAAAAAGAATGACAATACCCTACAGCACACTTGGTAAGTGGGTGTACATACACACACTGGAGTGAGGGGCCGGGAAACAAGAAAGCCGCTCCACAGAACAGTACCAAGTAGAAAAGCAGAAGAGACGGCACAGTCAGTCAGCATTCAGGCAAGCATCACAAGGATCACAAGGGTGACACGCCGTTAGGGGCAGAAAACTCAGACTCAAGTTTCACCCTCCTCCTATGTTAGCTACTTTTCCGTTGCTCTGACAAGCACCATGACAAAGGCTCACCGTTCCAGAGGAGTTAGAGTTCATCAGCACCTTGTGTGCAAGCATGGCAGCAGTCAGGCCTGGCAACTGAAGCAGCAGCTCAGAGCTCCTGTCTAACCCACAAGCAGGAAATGATCAAACCAGCAATGGCGTAAGTCTTCAAATGCTCGAAGTCCACCTCCAGTGACATACTTCCTCCAACAAGGCCAGACCGAAGCCTCCCAAACAGTGCCACCAACTGGGCACCAAGCATTCAAATGCCAGAGACTAAGAGGGACATCTTATTCAAACCACCATGCCTCTAGACTGCCTGCTAGGGACAAAGGGCAAGGGATCTCAGTAGTCCAGGGGGACTACGGAGAAGGCAAAGGACAGTCGCATCATCAGTGGGGGAAACTATGTACCTCCCAGGGTGAAGCTGTAAGGGTGAAGCTGAGGACTGCTTTCATCCGCTCTAAATCTGATCAGGAGGAAGCAAGCACATCTCCAGAGTGCACAACAACTGAGCAGGTGGTCTAGAATCTGAAATACTAAATAACTAGGGGCAATCTGGAAAATCCAAACAGAGACCATTTCCATAAAGGACATTATAGAATCGTTCTATTAGAAGTGACAGTTGTACTGTGGGTGATGATGGCATGAAGGGTATATATTTAGGCATTTAATGATATGTTCAGGAGTTAAGCTTGTGACACCTGATTTTCGATGGACCAGTCAAAATTATTCTACGCAGAGGCAAAGGAAATGTGGAAAACATTGTCAGATTTATCTATGTGAAGAGCATGTATTCAATAAGCATTCAAATTTCATGGAAATTTGAAACATTTCAAAGTTAAAAGGTAGTAAAAAAAAGTCAAAAACTTTAAAATAATACTGACTTTCTCCCACACCCACCTGTCTGAAGGCCATCTCCAGCCTATAACATCTGCCAGGCCTCGTCTACAAAGCAACTCCAAGGTCGTCGGCATCGTGGCAAGGTCCAGGTTGTAAGAACACAACCATACAACATACGCCTGTCAGCTGCCAAGCCATTCGTCCTCCAATGAGCATCAGGCTATGACTGGCCTCACTTTCTAGCATGAAACTGACTAACTCCTGTGATCACTGAATAATCCTAAAGGGGAAATGCAAACGTAAGAATCCACACTTCTATATTTCTCAAGCATGGTAAGCCTTGGAAAAATCATGAGAAAGTTAACTGGTAGAGAGTGTTTAGAAAAAAACAAGAAAATTACTGCAACGATGGCTAGGATGTAGAAACAACCTCTTCAAATACAAAAACAAGTGAACAAAGAACCTGCTGGAAATATTCTGAAATTCAATCGAAAGGTGATCTAACTTAAAGAGAGAAACCCAGTGTTATAATCTAGTTAAAAAATAAAAAAGGAAGGGAATGGATAAAAATGGAATGGGAGAGCACAGTAAATAAAACACGCCAGTTGTGTGTAAATCAAGTGAGACTCTATTCCAACAGACAAGCCAGGTTCTCAGCATGCTGCCTGCATCTGTTTAGTATGCATGGGGTAGTGCTGACATGACCTAACCTATTACTTCCATTCATCTCCTATGGGCATTCGATGCAGATTTTTTTTTTTTTTCACAAATTCTGAAGCAAACAAAGGACTCACTGGCTTTACTGAAAAAATAATTTTGCTGCTTTATGGATTCACTTAACTCCCAGTTAGCACACAGTTGTCTAGTGATGCGTTTTTAAAACAATGACTAAATAAGAACAAGATTTTGCATTAGTGTTGTGTTGAATGGTCTCCGGTGTGTTTGGGGCAGAACACTAGGTGTTACAAACAGGAAAACCTGACTTCATTCCACCGCCGAGAAAGGGGCAGGACGGAGACAGAAGAGCACAGAACTGTGTGCTTCCCCACCACTCTAGTGATCTGACTGCTGGCTGTGGGGTTAGAACAAATACTGTAAAAGGCAGTGCTAATGGGCACTCGGTAAATGTTATATAAACACAACATTTTCAGTTTATAGAAACTACATTATTCTTCATGTTAGTTGAAAGAATAAGTCATGTATTTATTAGCTCTATTTTACAGATGACTCCCCAGTTAAGTAACAATACACAGTCTAAAAATACCTTGAGTCAGAACTGAAACCTGAGATGGAATTCTGGAATTTGCTCTTCCAGTTCCCTCAGATTACAGATTTACTTCTTTTCTGGCTTTAAAGGCATACAGGTATTTAGCAGTAAAATTAACAAAATTTCCCAAAGAAACAAAATTTTATTTAACAAATATTTAGCCCAAACTGACTCTAGGCACTTGGCAGTTTAAGAAGAGGAATAAGATATAGCCTCCAACTTCATCCTGTCAGGAGACAGGAATCTATGGTGTCAGATATAGGAGCTGATGTATAAAACAGATTAAAACCAGGCAGTGGTAGTGCACGCCTTTAATCCCAGCACTCCGGAGGCAGAGGCAGGAGGATTTCTGAGTTTGAGGCCAGCCTGATCTACTGAGTGAGATCTAGGACAGCCAGGGTGGTTACAAAGAGAAACCCTGTCTAGAAAACAAAAAACAAAAAAACAATGAAACAACATGACTTGCAGCTATCACAAAGGGTTCCTTAACCCTTTGTCACATTTGTTAAGCAAACTAATATGAACGAGCCATCTAAATTAGACTGTACAAATTATGGTGACATCTAGGCCAATAAATATATAATTCTCAGTCCTCAAATCCAACCCTGTCCGTAGACATATCCATCCACTTCCTGTAATAGCCCCCTTTCCAGAGATTTCTGTCCAGTCTATCATTTCAATCCTGCAACTGCTTCAACACAACCAACAAGACAACTTATAGAAGAAGGAGCTTATTTGGCTTATGGTTCCAAAGGGATAAGGTCTGTCACAGCAGGGAAATGTGGCAGCAAGTGGCAGGCACTAGAGCAGGAAGATGAGGTAAACACAAAGCACAGGGAGACTTGAATAGTGTGAGTTTTTACACTCTCACAGCCTGTCTCCAGTGACACACTTCCTCCAGCAGACCACATCTCCTCCTCCTCCTCCTCCTCCTCCTCCTCCTCCTCCTCCCCTCCTCCTCCTCCTCCTCCTCCTCCTCCTCCTCCTCCTTTTCTCCTCCTTCTCCTCCTTCTTCCTTCTTCCTCCTCCTCCTCTTCCTCCTCCTCCTTCTTTTTCAAGACAGGGTTTCTCTGTGCAGTTTTGGTGTCAGTCCTGGATCTCGCTCTGTAGCCCAGGCTGGCCTCGAACTCACAGAGATCCACCTGGCTCTGCCTCCCGAATGCTGGGCTTAAAAGGCGTGTGCCACCACCGCCCAGCATCCCAAAACATCATAATTATCTTTCTAAGCAAGCTACACTGAAGATAATTACTTACACTCAGAAATACCTAACCTTCCAGATGGTACCACCTGTGTCCACCAACACACCCAGGCAGTATTTCAAATAAAATAATTATTACACAGGATAAATAACAAAACTGGTTGAGGATAGAAAGCTATGTCAAATAAAATTTCTAATTTGGGTAAAGATTATGTTCCTCCAAAACATCTATATTGGCATAATAAATAACGTAAAATTTCAGTATGTGATAGGTGAAGTCTGGCAGCCAGAAGCCCACAGGAGGAAAGTGACAGGGTGACGTGCTGCTGACGGGGAGTCTGCCTGTTGACTCCCACTGCCCTTTGACTCCCCGGTGCTGCTGGGAATGGGCAGTCAGGACAGAGTACCTTTAAAATGGGGTGCTTCACTTCCAAATTGTGATTTGGGTCAACTGCACCAACTACAACAGAATTAAGCAGAATTTCATAATTCTCTTCCTAAGCAATCTGCACTGAAAATAATGAAACTAGGAAATAACAATTGTACCTTCCACAAAAAGAAAACTGTCAGTAGGAACTGTGCTAATGATTCTTCGAGAAGCTTCAAATGACACTGCTGGCCAAATGCCTGTTTCTGACTCGGCAAGTGTGTTTTAAGAGATTGTTTCTTGTGTAAGAACCGGACTCTGGGCATGGTCTGTATTAAATATACTGTATTCAACCAACTCCCACATGTAAGTACATACACCTGAAGGAACACAAACCTTCTCTTCCAGTCCAGGACTAATCCATCCAAAGAAAATGTTAGCTTCAGGAACAGAAAAACAGAAGGGGTTTTCTTGTGGGCACTAGTTTAACAGTTCTTACACAAAGTCCCGGAATTCATGAATTTAACCTGGAAAATTCTTTGATGTTTTAAATGTCACATGTTAAAAATTGTTACACATAAAGTTTACGTTCAATGACTGCTGTGTGTGAGCGCACACACCCACACCCACCCACCCACACAGCTGAAGTACACCCTTTAAACACTTAGTACATACACTGCAGTATGACATGGACACCTAATCTGACTCTCACACAAAAGGGCTGACTAAAGAGACAAAGATTATAAACTGCAAAAACTTAAGTCACATGATAAAGTTAACAACATTAGCAAATATTAGTATCTCTTTTTTAAAATGTAATTTTTGTTTTAACTATAATATTGGCAATTCAACAGTTTCTTAAAATGAAGGCATTCTGACTATATTCTTGGGCTTCCGTCTAAAGTCTAAATGGACTGCAGCCTCAGCCCAGGAGAAGCACCAGGTCAGCAATGCAATCTCTATTAATTAGGTATCCCAGCTGGGCAGGGGGTTTGCAGCTGTTAACTTGATCAATGACTTACCTAAATGTCATCTCTACTGATTCGCTTATAAATTACCAGCAAGTGAGACTAATGTACAGGTGCTAATTTATTTAAACTGTTCTCCACAGTTCTACATAGCTTTACAAACTGCATCTGGCACCTAATGTTAGCTGTCAGTTGCACTTAGACATGCCTGTCCTAACGACTCTGTTCATTAGAAGTGAGCACAAATTATGAAATATTGTGAAAAATGATACATCAAATGGAATGGGCACAGCAAATCAATTAGAGAAACTTCATACAGCACATTCACACTGAGGAGAATAAAACATTCTGGTTTTAGAATGAGGTCTATAATACCAATTAAAAAGTAATTGGTAGACTTCAGCAGTGTTATACATCAGTTTGCTGGCTTTCTTCCTGAAATTCTACAGTAATATAGAACTTAACTTTTAATTCCCAAATAAAGGCATTAGTAAATATGAGCACACGTCTATATTTACCATAGTTAATATTAAGTCAATGAATGTCTCCAACCTAAAATTTATGACTACCATGTGTTTAGTCAGAAGGAAATATAGTTTCAGGGCATACCTGTCATACAACAGTTTTCAAATGGGGATGAGAGATTAAGAGACTCACTGAGACTTTGCAGACTGGCAGTCAGTAGTAGTCAGTGGTACTCATGTCTGCTCTGCGTGCAGATCTGCTCCCACCATTCACCTGGCCATCCGTGTGCCCTGGGCTCAGGAAACTGAACCTGCGCTGTCATGTGCCATCCCACACTCCTGTGTTGTTAGCTCCTCACAGCTTTCACAGCCCACAGAGATCCCTTTTTTCTAACCCCTTCCCACTAGACAACCCACTCAGCTCCCTGTTCTACCTGACAGACTCCTGCTAACAGTCATGAACTGTTGTAGACACAAATCATCTCACACATCCATCAACACATGGCAGTAGCATGTGGTCTACACAGTGAGTTCTAGGACAGCCAGGACAATACCACACACACCACTGTCTTCCAGTATTTGGTCTTCTCCTGCTCCAGCTTCTGAGCAGGAGTTCCTAAGGACCTGGAACTCCTAATCCCTTTGGTTCCCTCTCCCAAATCTGGGATTACAGGCTTTACCAGCATACTCAGATATAGAAAGTGATTACTAAGAAATTCCAGACATATATTACTGTAGCCTTAAAAATAGCACCTCTTCCAGGTGATAGAATTCTAAAGTTAATAGCAATAGCATCAAGAACTATTTGTATTTAAACAAACTCATCCATCAAATTTCTTTTTATTTTTGCTAACACATTTAGTACCCTCTAAATATCTTACAGAAAACACTAGTGAGGAATATTAGCTGAATATAATTTTCACACAGAAATTTTATATGTGACATTCAGTGAAGCCAGATTTCTACTCAAACTCAATTCTCTAAGGTAACTTTGTAAACTAAAAATCAATTGCTCTCTGTTGTAATTCACATTCCTGACAAATTCAGTTATGCCAAAAGCTAAGCTAACAGGGAGCAGGTAGAGTTGGATACACAGTCAGACATTTGATGGGAAAAGGGACAGCAAGAAACAGAGAGCAAGGCCTGTCCGTTCACAACAGGGGCAAACACGCACTGCCAGCCACCGCCCGGAGTCCCAGAATAGGAAGGGGAGTCCTGAGGCACTGTTGGCCAACACTGAACTCACGATGCTCCACGAAACGAGACAGCAATTGATTTCAGAAACTATGAACCCCAAACACTAATCTGAAACTGTACAGGCTTCAGAGAAAGGCCGCTGAGCCGGAGTCCTCCACAACTGAGGACATCCCGGGGCTGTTTGTGGAGATGAAATGTGACAGTGGCTCGGGCTCCCGACAGCATCGCACACACAGGTTTTCGGTGTGTGGTGGTTCCTCTCCTTACCTGGAAGACTTGCTTCTGTGAAACATTAAACTCCTGATCTTAGTGAAAAAGGGAGATCTACAGTATGTACTCTAAATTAATAGATTAGAAATACACACATTAGAGAAAAACACTATAATGTCTAAATACATAACAGCAAATGCAATGGCTGCTTAAAATATTTTTTTTTTTTAATTTTGATAAACTGTTTTTGACTTTGGAAATACCTAAGCAGTTTCCATGTGGAATTTGCCAAATACAGCTCATCACCTATTCTGTCTCCCTTTCAGTATATATATATATATATATATATATATATATATATCTCCAAGCCTTTTTAAAAAAAGAAAAACAGAAACCATATTGAGTAGATAACTGTAATGCTTTGACAAGAAGAGTTGGTTGTCACTGTCTGCTTTTGCTTTTACATCTCGTTCTAAAACGCCAAAGGGAATCCACTAAAATTAATAAAAGGCCAAGAGTTAATTGTAATAAACTGTGAGAATCAGTGAAGCTGATCAATCACGTGCAGCACAGCCTAGCCCGGCAGAGTTATGTCACTGATATCAAGGAAACAGCAAACACTCACTTCCATGTGGGCTTTTGGATATGGAGCTAGGTAAGCCACATCATCCTACAGGACACCAGGCAATCTCCCCTTTCAATCAATCACGGTAAATCACTGTACTCAACGTATCTCAGGTGGTTCTGCCAAACACAAGCCTGGGGAAGGCATTTGGGGCATTAGGTAATGGTTCCAGCTGCAGTATACTGTATTCCTCACTACAGATAGTTATGAGAACAGTAACACGGTCTTATGCGCATGCTGCTTATTCTGTGATGAGGGAGTCAATGTGACTTGACCTGTTAAACATCACAGAGCAGGAGACGCTGCAAGGAAGTCCCTCAGCCCAGGTTCTACAGCTTCCTGTATTGCTTCAACTCTCACAGGTTTGTCACAAAGGTGAAACCAATATAACAACAAGATTCTACATGCTGTGCGTTCATATTCCTCCCAGAAATCCAACTCCATTTTAAAAGTCTATTAAAAACAAAAGGATGTTTCCACGGTAATTCATGATTTCACTGCTTACTTGACTAAAGCTAAAGGTTACTAAGACAACAGGCTAAATGATCTTCAAATGTGTATCTGTCATTGACACCTCAACAAAAACATTTTATGATACATTATTCCATACAAAGTTTTTTTTAAGTCTTAAATATATTTGCCTAAATATATAACATAATGTTTGGAGTTCTTGCCATTTTAGCATTGGCAAAGTAATATGGAAAAACAACTTCTAAGTAAATATATAAAATAACAGTCTCAATGTCACTTAATTTACCCATGTGAAAATTATAGTGAGCCTGAACTTTTAACTAGGTAACTAAATGAAGTTACAGGCCATGTCTACAGCATAACAATTTATCACTCACAAAACAGTTTTAATTTCTCAAACTAATATTCAAAGTAAACATTTAAGCAATGAATAAGCAACTCCAAAAAAGATAATTCACTTTTAATACAGTATGAAAATGTTTAACCCCCACCCACAGATAGACTCTCTGGTTGATTAAGTAAAACTAAAATAAGCTGAACAGAACAATTTTAAAGTCCAAAGAGACACTGGCTTAAAGGCCACAGGGGCTGGTACAGCATCTCTTTGCTATTTCTCTAGCCATCTCTGCAGACCACAGTGATATATTTAGATGCCTGTTAGCTCACACAGATTTGGATGCTTCTCTACTGGTTCCTCACTGTCATGCTTTTAGAAAACATTTATTCTTTAGATAGAACAATGAAACTGTAGAGTGATTTTCCTCCTTTCAAAAGGCTACTAAGTTCCATGAACATCAAAAGGTAATCAGTTAACATGGACATGTTGGTACTCACCTATAATCTACCACTGGGGAGGCTGACACACGTGGATCAGAAGTTCAAAGTCTCCTTGAGCTACACAGTGACACAGTCTCAAAAAACAGACCCAAAACCCAAAGAGCTATAAATTGGTATCAGACTTGAAAATCCTCAGCAAAATGCTCAAAAAACAAATCCATAAATACATAAAATTAAGCAAACTGATGGAGTGGAATTATCTCATGAATACAGAGGTTATTTAATATCTGAATATTAATTAGCATGATATACTAGGTGGATTAATAGAATAAAAGACAACATATGGTCACAGAAAAAGTGTTAAGCAATATTCATCGTGTTAACAACAAAAAGATTCAACAACTAGGTATGGGAAATAACTTGCCAAATGTGATAAAGTACCTACAAAATCCTTATGGCTAGCTTCCTACATAACCATAAAACAATGAACACTTTCTCCTAAGTTCCAGCACAAGATGGGAGTGTCTGCACTCACATCCCAAGTTCAACTAGAAAAAGTAGATAAGAAAAAGAAAGCAAAAGGATTCAGATAGAAAATAAATAAATAAAGCTTTATGTATTTCCTGAAGATGGTACAACAAAAATGCTAAGAAATCAACCTGAAGACTCAGTAAATCATCTCAGCAATACTGCAGATTTAAGATCAATTTACAAAATAGACACTTTGTAGAAAAAAAAATCAACTCACATACTTGAAGAATACAAAAAGAAAACAAAATAATTCTATTCATGGGATTTTTTAAAAAAGAAATTAAGGCAAAGAAATAAGCTTACCAAGCACCATGCAAAGACTGTGGAAACTACAAAACACTACTAAGAGATACTAAAAATGTAAGCAAGCCAAACATGTTTCTGTCATAGGTCAGAATTTAACCTTCAAGAAGCTACAGTCCCCTAACTGGTCTAGCAAGTTCCAAACCACAACCCTAGGTGGCTGTTATACAGAAAGCAATAAACTACTCCTAAAATTTCATACACAGATTCAAGATGTACACAATAACCCAAATTATCTTAGGGGGAGGGAGGAAAAGAATGTCTACATTTTCCAATTTAAAATGCACTACAAATCTACAACAATCAAAACAGACTTGCACTGGCAACAGAATAAAAATATAGACAATGGAACAGAACTGAGGGTTCAGATATAAAAACCTTCATATATATATATATATATATATATATATATATATATATATATATATATATATATATAGTGGATTTTTAGTAAAATGACGAAAGAATTCAATGGGTGAAACAATTCCTTACAACAAACGATGCTGGGTTAACTAAATATCCACATGTAAAAGCTGAACACCTTGTTTCACAACTTAAATGTAAGAGCTAAAACCATAAAACCCATAAATCAAAACAGGAGGGCAAATCTTCAGGACTTTGGTATAGTAATGATATAAGTAAATATCTAGAAGAAACAAAAAGAATGTTGATACAAAAATGTATCATACTGCTCACACCATACTGCTCACAGCAGCTGTATTCACAATGGACAAAAATGGTCCAAATGCCCATCAACTGATAAGTTAAAAAAAAAATGTCGTCCATCCCAACAGTAGAAAAGCAGTAACACAGAGGAATGAAGATACTGTTACAAAGTGAGCAAATCTTGAAACAATTATGCTAAGTGAAAGAAGGCAGTGACAAAAAGCTGAATGCTGTATGACTGTTTATACATGTCCCAAACAAGCAAATGACAGAAAATAGGAGCCTCGGGCTAGGAGAGACGGCTCAGTGGTTGTTAAAAGCACTTGTTGCTCTTGCAGAGGACCTGGGTTCAGTTCCCAGCACCCAGTACTTACAACCATCTTTAACTCCAGTTCTAAGGGATCTTATGCCCTCTTCTCTCCTCCACAGACACCAGGCATACAGCTGGTGCACATGTTTATGCAGGCATGCAGGCAAAACAGTCATACATAAAAATAAAAAAAATAGTTTTTAAAATCATATACTTAAAAAAGGAGATGCCTTGTAGTCGGAAGGTTTCTCCGGTCCTGTCCGGCCCTGAGGTTGGGAAGAATCTCTCCTACCTGCAGTCCTGGAGCTGCTTGCACCCAAGCAAACACAGAGGCTTGTATTACTTACAAACTGTATGGCCTATGGTAGGCTTCTTGCTTGCTAGCTCTTATAATTTAACCCATTCGTGGCTTATGGGTATTTTCACATCTTGCTTCCCCTGGTGGTGCTGGCGTCTCCCTAGACTCTACCTTTCTCCCTCTTTTCTCTCTCCTTGGATTTCCCATCTGCCTCTAAGCTGCCTTGCCATAGGCCAAAGCAGTTTATTTATTAACCAATGGTAACAACATATATTCACAGTGAACAAAAAGATATCCCTCAGTCCTGCCTAGAATTAGGGGTTTTGAAAAAGTACCTACAGCTGAGACAGGCCTACATAAGGAAAGAAAGACTATTAGTCTAAAGTTCAAGTGGGAACATCTTCCATTTTGCATGTGTGCATGATGCTTAATCTTCAGGAAAATGAAGAAATACCCACATTATCTGAAACAAGTGCCAACACTTCATTTCTCAGATGCTTCCTAGGTTATCGTAAGATAGAACCACAGAACAGCAGTCATAAGGTCCCTATACTGAATCTCCTTTCCCTACAAGGGCAATAACGTATCCTTCTGGGCTGGGATGTAGCTCTCTTGGTTAGAATGCTTGCCTCACACATGGTGTGTGCTTGTAATCCCAGGCTTGAAAGGAGAGGAAGGATGAGCACAAGTTTAATGTCATCCTTGGCTACAGGGTGAATGTGAGGCCAGCCTGAAATATGAGACCCGACCTCAAACAAAAGAAGACATTCTTTTAACTGAATCAAAAATGCAGGTCTGGGGCTTTATCAGGTACGTCTATATCATTTAAAAACATTAAAGATATTTTCAAAAAAGGAATTAAACTAAAATGTAAAATTCATAAAAACTAAAAATAGCAATCCAGCCAATTCTCTGCATTTTAGGGATTCAACTACCATTCTAAAGAAATCATGTCTATATTTAAATTGCATACTTTTTCCCCTTTCATTATTCTTTTAATGCATCATAATAAATATGTAAAGGACTTTTATGTTATATAAAGTTGGTAAGTGAACAGAGATTAATTTAAAGCATTTGGGAAAGATGTACAATCTATATAAAAATTACATAGCCATTTTACGTGAGATCTTGGTATCAGTCGTGATTTAGAACCCTCCCCCCCCATGGTAACTGTACTTAGTCATATGCTGAATAATGCTTCAGTCAACAGCAAAAACAATATATGAAGGTGGTCCAATAAATTACATTGGCTAATATCATAACCTTCTTAGTTTGTGTAAGGGTACTATGAAAATGACAAAATTACTTAATGATAAATTTCTCAGACGATATTCACATTGTTCAGAAAATTAAATTACAAAACACAAAAATAAGTAAAAATGTTACTTTTCAGTTAAAATATAACACAAAATTAGATTTTGCTTTTAAAAAATAAGATCCAGTTTTAGAGTTGTTGAATTGTCCTGCTACCCTCTTTGGGGTGTCTTGCAAAACTAAAAGTGTTCCCTACCCAGGCGTCCCCACTCTCCACGGCTGCCTGGGGTCTCCCAGTCTATGTACCAGCCCAGTCTGATGAGTGTACCTCTCACCTCTCCTCAAAAAAGCTTTTTTGCAGCAGATACAAGACCATTACAGAGATCCAGAACTGGTTAAAATGTAGAAAATAAGCCGCCCAGGGGTAAACAACCCCAACTGATACAATTATAATACAACCCCGGCACTTACCCCTCAGAGAAGAGTGAGAGAGTGGAAAGACCGTAAGCCAGAGAGGACCAGAACCCCTAAAGTAAGATAGCATCTTCTAGACAGGACAGGGAAACTGCACCCAGGAAATTTCAATATTATTGCTAAACAAGATTGCCTAACCATACTACCAGTCAATATGCCAATGTGGATGGGGCAAGGCCCCATCCCTATTAGCAATCAGTGGCTGCTAGGGATGGGGAGGGGAGAGCAGAGAGGGGAGATAGACAGGCAGACAGGTCAGTATTTTTCCAGGGACAAGCCCCTGATAGGTTATTCAATCCCAAATGGTCAGTCCTAAACACAAGTATACAAAAGCATCACTAAATGAACTCAGTAGGTAGAGTGTGTGTGTATATGTGCACGCACGCACATATATATGTGTAAAACATCCCCTGCCCCATGTGTGTAACAATAAAGAAGTAATGAATTTGAAAGGGAGTGGGGGACATCCAAGGACTTGGGAGGGGGAGTGGGAAGGGTAGAAATGATGTTAATAAAGTACTCATGTACAAAATTCTCAAAAAAAAAAAAAAAAATTCAGGGGCTAGAGAGACGCCTACACACTTAGAGTACCTGTTGCTCTTGCAGAGAGAGTATCCACGTTCAGTTCCCAGCACCCACATGGTGGCTCCCAACCGTCTGTAACTCCAGTTCTAGAGGACCTGATGCCTTTTTCCAAAGGCTGTGGGCACCCCTCGTGCACACGGGAAGCACATAAACATGCAGGCAGAACGTCAATACACAGAACATACCCTCACTTTGAAAACTGAAAAACCACATTGACCAAGACTTACTTAAGGGATTTTCCTTGACTCTACTTCTATTATCACACACGTAATCATCAAAACTACACAACAAAACATTCCCAAACTCTCAGTGGCTTCTATGTCCTTGAATCAAAATCAAGAAAAGCACTCACTTCTAGATAAGACCTTAAACTTACCATACTTTGTGAGGCTTCAAATAGAGTGGCATGTCTCTTTGAAATCATGGCTCCAAGTATTAAAAACAAAACAAAAAACTCTAGCCAAGGAGAAGGGCACAGGGAAGAGAGATAATGAAAACAAATAGGAAATAAGCCAAAGCTGAAGTCATTTTAAAAATTGCTCAAATAATGTGAAGTCTCAGAAAGGAAGACAAAGAAAAGGTATGTTCCACCTTACTACAGCAGAGGCCTCTTCCCTTGTTCCCCTGATGTAAACTTTACAGAGCCAAAGAGTTTATGCCAAGGACAGTGTCGCCCACAGCCACAGCTCTTGCAGAAACACTCTCCGATCAGAGTTAACTGTACTCACGTCAACATCCTCTTCGGTAAAAGTTTCTGGATCTTCTCCCATCATGTTGGCTAAGTGCCTCTTCCCTAGGTTGAAGTCTTCAATCTGCTTTTTAATAAAATCCTCTGTATACGATGCCTGTCTTGAGGCTTGGACATTTTTCTTTGTTGTTACAACTGTGGTATGTATTAGCTTTAATAGCTAAGGGTATGGAAAGAAAAGAAAGTTTTTTAAATTAAACAGTGATTTACTTGGCAGGTCACTGTCTCTAAATAAAACATCCTCAGTCAACAGGCATTCAGAAACAAAGAAAAAAGGTCTCCCAACCAAGGTGCTGGACCTAATCATCTCTGCGCAAAAGCTTACAAGTACATTGATTCAAGAGCATCTCAACTCGTTAGAGCCAAAATACCTGTGAGGAGCATCTGCACTTCTTGACTGTGACCACCACATTTGGTACTGTTTGGTCCATGACAGTGAGCTGTCATACTGGATGTATAAGAAATAAAGAGAAAAGCACCACTTCAAACAAAGAAACAAACATGCTGGCAGTGGTGGCACACACCTTTAATCCCAGCACTCAGAAGGCAGGGGCAAAAGAATCTCTGTGAGTTCGAGGTCAGCCTGGTCTATAGAGTGAGTTCCAGGATAGCCAGGGTGGTTGCACAGAGAAACCCTATTTTGAAAAACAAAACAAAACAACAACAACAAAAAAAAAAAAACATGCACAAACCAGGCAGCATGCCTTTAATTGGCACTCAGGAGGCAGAGGTGCTTGGGGGTTGTGGTGGTAATGATGGTAGTATCTGTGAGTGAGATCAGCCTGGTCTACATATCAAGTTTCCAAACAGCTAGGGATACATAAACAGACCTCTCAAACAAACAAACAGGCAAATACATGAATCAAGGAGACAAGAGGGTCGGGGGTGGTATCATGGTCTGTGGGCACTCCCCTTGTTTGAAGGAGAAACACAAAAGTGTAAGTTTGGCTTAGGACTTTATTCTCCCCCTCATATATATCTTATATGACATATATATTATCTTATCTATATTATACCAAACGGATATAATAAAGAAAATGACAGTATAAGGAAGTCATTTCACTCCAACTGAGATTTCTAGTCAACTTGGCTCAACATGCTAACTACAAGGAAGGCTTTCCCGTCTTTCTTGAGGCAATAGTCATCACACATGCTGTTGGTGGTGGTCCTTCTACACCACACCACGAGGAACTTCCTTCCAAGGTATCAACACCTCGCCTCCAATGAACAGTGTCAAAGGCAATATAAAAATAAGACAGACTGTTCTAAGTCTTCTCTTAAGACCTGAACTGAACCCTTTTACGGCTGCCCCAGCAAATTTAAAACACCGCTAATACTCAGACTTCAAAGTCAAAATCTTAGTAATACTTTCAGTTCTTGTCTCACACACATTAAAAATCTGCTTCACACACGAAAGACCATCCCTCCCACATTTTTCTCCTTCCCTTCTGAGACTCTTAAATTCAGAGCATTCTACAGCAATTTACCACTAAGGTTGCTTACAAAAAAATGAAAGAAAAAAAATAGACAAAACATTACAATACCCAATTAACAATAAAACTTACATTCTGAACCGCCTCTGAATTAACTGGGTGAAAATTATTGTAACCAACTCTTTAATGGGTAAGAAACAGCAATTTAAAGTTGCATAAAACCTTAGTTTATTTTTGCTAGGAAAGCAGAGCTCCATCTTTGAAAAATATAATTACTCAACAATTATATTCTCACAATACAATGCTTTACAAAGTGTTACTATCAATGAGTAAAAACAAGACCACCAGTGGCTTAGGTTCACAGAAGCTCCTCTTGTTTTGCTTTTCCTGGTTTCAGTTACTTGAGGATAAAGGATGAATGTGATACAATTATTCTGAGATGGAGATATATCCACCTAACTTATACCGCTATAACGGCTGCGTCTTATTATTAGTTACAGTTGTTTAAGCTCTCATTGTGCCTAATTCCTAGGGCAAATCTGACTGTGGATATGTAATGGGGAAAAAAAGCACACCATATACAGAGGGAGTACCGGCTGCAGTTTTGAGCATTCAGTAAACTCAAAGAGCATCCCCTGTGGGCTGGGAGGCCTACCAGAGTCAGCCTGTTTTAGAGAAAGAGTCTATTTTAATCCCCTTGCTCACAGTCTAGTGCAGCCATTTTTCCAATCTAGGAGTTTTATCATCTCATGTGTTTAATAGTCTACATATTCTTTTAGCTGGTTGTTTTTTATGATGCCAGCTCTAATTTCAGCAATGGAGAATCTTGCTACCTATGTAGGCAATTAAAATAAAACTGCTTTCTGCTTTAAAAATCCAGGCAAATGTATGACTTGGGTCCCAAAGTACAGTAATACAGTGGATTATTATTCAATGGTGTCAATGCCAAAAGGACCTGCACATAGTACAAGCAGATGTTTTGACCATGGTGAAGACAGTGCTCTCAAATGCAGTTGAACCCCTGATTCAAACCAGAAGACCCTCTCTCCGTTTACCCCCACTACACTTCCCAGCAGCCAGCATCATAGGCAGCAGATCTGAGCCTCAGGTCAACACGAGTCCATGCTCTGCAGTAAAGGAGTCTAGAGGAGGGCACAGTCAGGGAGGGAAGCCACAGTCCCACTGCAGGAAAGCTCAGAGTGAGATGTCTGATGAACATTCCAGGAAGCAGATGGCTCTGTGGATGTACACAGGAGAGATCTGAGATAGAGGTATATATCTGTTAAAATCTACTTGAAGTTGGGCGTGACAACACACACAGGAACCTTCAATTTCTATATGCAGGAGGATGCCAAATTTGAAGTTAGCCTGAGCTGTATAGTTAGAACCTGTCTCAAAACAAACAAACAACCACACAAAACCAAAACTGGGGTTGGAGAGATGGTTCAGAAGTTAAGAGCACTTGCTGCTTTTCCAGAGTGTTGAAGCCTAAGTTGATCCTAGGCTTTCCCTGAGACCCTGTTGTATAGAGAAGGAACCATAGCTCCTTTTCTAAACCAGGAATACACTTGGCTGAGCCAGTAATGGCCTGAGGCCAGGGCCTTGGGGAGCTATGACTTCAAATCCTGAGAACTCAACTCTTCCTACCAGAAGGGGCTTGGTTATGGTCCCAAGGCCCATGGGCTCCTCTCAGAAGTCCCTGCGATATCCTGTGTTCCCCTTGTGCAACATTGTTCAGTTAGCTTCCCAGTAACTTCTGTCCCATAGTATGCTGGCTTTTTGCTGACTCTGTCCCATTTTTCCATACAAAATAGTATGTAAGAAGCTGTTTTTAATAAGCTTACTTGGCATAAGACATAGCTTATTCAAGACCTCCTGATCCCAAACTTTCCTATCCCCTCACCTTTTGATTTCCTTGTCCTCTCTCAGGACCCTGTAACTGAAGAAAGACCTGCTGGTCCAGGTCACAGAGGACCAGAGCTTAGTTCCTAACACCCACACCAAGCAGCCCACATCGTCCTGTAACTCTGGCTCCAGTGGACCTGACACTCCCTCTGGCCACTTCAGGTACCCACATACATGGAATATACTCAAACAGGCACATAAATAAAAATAAATCTTTTTAACAAAGTCAAAGCTGCTTGCCCGATGATGCTCATACACCGGGGAGTATGGGAAATGACAGATATTAATGTTACATAAATATAACTCTATCATGTAAAGAAACAGCTTATAGCCAAGGGATCATAGGCAGAGAGGTAAAATCATGCCTTATGACTACTGTTTTCTTCGTGAAATAGATGAGATTTTCTGTGATGATTAAGAGGGGAGGTATGATGGACCAAATACTTCCCATTCAGAAGGCAGTGATACAGTATTTAACGTGTAGACAGAGAAACTACAAGCAATCATTCACACTGGTGTAAACCAGCGTTCCATCCATACTGTGACAATTTATTACTATAAATTGTCAATCATCTTTTCCCCCTCAGGCAAGTTTATTAGGGTACACAATGTATCAGCACACATCAACTTGTATGCTGAGGAGGTGAAGAGAGCTGCATGCTAAGGCACATGGTACCTTTCAGCACTAAAAAGTTTGCTACTCTTGTAAATCACTTTACCTTGAATTTAATTTGGTAGGATCATAATGTGACCTTGTCTACTTACACTGCCCTGGAATATCAATGACTGTACTTTTCACTTAAACTCTAGGCCACTAGAGAGTGTGTAAGAGTGTGTAAGAGTGTGTGTGTGTACATGTGTGTAATCTGAGTTTTTAGTAAATGAAAATATCCTGTTCACACTGGTCTCATCATTCATCTTGACATTTTTTGTTTTCTATCTATTTAGGAAATCAGATAATACCCACTCACTTTCCCCCAAATATTCTGCACTTCAGTCATGGCAACGATCCTTTCTCCAGACACAAATTCTCCTGGTCTGTTCGGGCCCCTGGTCTCTGCCTTCTGTGCAGTGCTTACATAACCCTTCATTTCCAAGTCCTTCCCACTTCCTGCAGTATCAGTCCTCCTCTTGCAGCCACTTTTGATCTTAGCTTTACTGCTGGTCTGTCTTCAAACTCCATGCCTCAATTGCCTCCCTCAAGCATAGCCTGACATGCCCCAACTCAGAGCCGTCCCTCACCCAAACTTTCTAAGAATGTCCTTGATGATGTGACATGGTTGTGGCCAAAATAATTTTTTTTTTTTTGATCACCTCTTATCTAGAGAGGAACATTCCAAGCCCCCAGGGGATAAGTGAAACCACAGATAGCTTAAAAATCTCATCTACTATTTCCATACATACTTAACTTCTAATAGTAGCACTGCAGATTAGCATCAGTAACTCATGATCATATGGACAAGTCTAACTATGTGCAGGGACAGAAAAAGTTCTACGAATGTGGTCTCACTATTGTGAGAGAGACAAGCACTCCGGGACTGAAGCTGACCACAAAGAGCTGAACCACGGAAGGCAAGGACTGCCGCTATGCTCCATGGTTGGACGAACAGCCATCATAGGCTCTCCATCTATCTGGGCCGCTCTCCCTGTGCTTCTTTGGTTCTTACATTTTAGCATCTTCTCAAGTGAAAGAGCTGATTACTGACTTGAAGGTTTGTTTCCTTACTTCATTTCTTTCTTCACTTGTCAATCATATTCTCTGGAGTTTGTGACATGAGATGACAGCTTTCCTAATTTTAACGTAAGCGGGGCCTAAATATATTTACAAAAGTTTTTCCTGTTCACTTAAAAGACTTTTAGAGATGTCCCTAATTTGGAACATTTTTTTCTCAAAGACATAAAAATACAACATCCACAAGAAACAGCCCAATGAATACATTTCTTCTTAAAGATTCTGAATTATTCCAGCCATGAGTTCACATAAAAGCATGTATACTGAATGGAGACTCATTGGTACAGTCCATTAAGGTGAGGCTGAATGAAAAACAGAACAAACAAACAGCTTTGTAGCCAAACACACAATTCTAGGAGAGAATTTCTTTGCACCATGAAACAATCCTGACAGAATCAGCTACAGGTGCCATGTTCAACTGCAGAACCATGATGCCAGAATTTTCATCAGATTTTTGTTCAAGAGTAGTATAGACACAATGTGACAAATTTGTTTCTTTTTAAAGATAATCAGTGGGTCAGACAACTATAATTTCAATCAAGCTGGCTGCCAAAGAGACAGACACATCCTGACAGCTATGATGTCCCAAATTTGGCCAAACGCCAGTGTCAACATTACTTTAATGGTATTATAGCAGTATTAGGTGGTTTCTTTTTAGTTTAATTGGATAAAAGGGGAACAAAGAAGACTGTGCTGCTACTTTGAATAGGAAAGGTGGAAAAATATAATGAGGAATTTTTAAAAAGGTAAATACTGAATTCATATTAGAAAGAAATGTGAATGGAAAGAAACTATATTAGGACTCCAATAGAGGAATTACAGTAACCTCTTTGAACAGATGTGTAGTTATATCAATTAGAAGCTTCTGGATATAAGCAAAAGAAAGCTCCCTGATTTAACTAAGTAAAAGGTGCCCGCGCTCCTGGAAACACCCTTTATGAAACTCCCTGGATCAAAAAACCAAAATAAACCAAGACAGCAGTGAAAGGATTGCTAGCTGAGAAGAGGAAGGATAAACAGAGGATGACAAGGGGGATAACAGTCAATAGTCAATATTACATGTATGAAAATGTGATACTGAAACCTATCATGCATGATTAATATATACTAATGAGCATTTTATTTTTGTAATTTTTGATAGCTCTTTCTAGGATTTTTTTCTAAAAATGTGTAAGGGTGTGCCTGCTTGTCTATATGTACACCACATGCATGCAGGTCCCCACAGCCAGAAGAGGGCATTGGATCTCCTGAAAATGGAGTTATGGGCAGCTGTGATCACTCAATGTGTGTGCTGAGAACTGAACCCAGGTCCTCTGCAAAAGCAGCAAGTGTTCTTAACCCCTGAACCAACTCTTCAGCCCCATTTAAAAAAAAATTAAAAAGAGACTACACAACTATATGTAAAATCAGGCAGGTCTGAGGAGTTCTCTGACAAGGAAAAACAAATTCCAATGATCCACAACAGGTTCAATATAATCAGAATGTGGTCATTAAGATTCACTGAGACACCACTATCTTGTCTCTTATGTTCAAGATGTCGAGAGAATTATTACCTAGGTGGGCTAAGCTAGGTCAGATGTCCCAGGTCACAGTTCTTCCGGAACATATTAAAAAACAAACAAACAAAAAACCCAAACACCAGATTCCTTGTGAAGTGTTGCCATGAAGGGAAATGGCTGCTGCTTGCATTTAGTAAGACATTTTGCTAGACTGTCAACAAAAATTCACCATTCATATTCATTCCACAATCACGTATATTAAGACACTCAGCATACTTACCAATCAAATAAAACATACAGACCATGTCTGAATAATGATTAAAACAACCCAATAACTATAAAAAGTTATGGGTGCAACCATCAGGGAAATATGACTATGGTGAGCATAAGTGATGCTATCACAAAACCATTACTCACTTGAGCTACAGTGGTGGTAGGGAAGCTATACTTAAAGCAGAGAAACAGCCTGATTCTGCTAGAGATGTACGACTATTCAAGTACAAGTAACACAACAGAATGTCTGCTTAACACTAGCCACCCCCGGGGCATAGAATGGGTAGAAGGGAAAGGGAAGAAGAGAAGGAGGGAACAAGATGGGGAGGTATGGATCTATGACCAAGCTTTCTTAAAATAAATTTATATATTGACGCATAAGGAAAACATCAAACATCAGTTTTAATGTAGAGGTACTTTAATAATTAGGGCAATGAGGGAATGCACTGAAGTTTATTCAGGACAGGACAATGTCTTAAAGGGAACAAACACCTCTCTAAGGAGGCTATCTTGCCCACTACTAATAAACTACATTTAAAAATATACACTCAAGGACTGGGCAGAATATCTAACTAGCATGCGTATGGCCCAAAGTTTGACCTTTAGCATACATACCACAACACAGATATACAACATATATGTATGTGTATGTATGTATATATATATGTGTGTGTGTGTGTTTGTGATGTATATATACTTGTGAATATATAGTATGAATAATACTGATATTCAAAAATAACCTAAGGAAGATAAATAATTTACAAAACTGAATAGAGCTTTCTGATAAAATGCAAGTCAATTTTAAAATGCATCTTCCAAGTACTTTTGGCCACTGATTAAAAAGTAATTTTTTTATAAAATCAGACCAACATAGTAATGTGTTAAAAACAGGATGTTACAATCCTTGGGAATTTATGAGAAATAAAACGAAGAGATACTGTACATAGAGACAGGAACAAATTTACTATGAAACCATAACATACAAGGATTAAGACATCAAATGTCAGTGATCATTCTCTGGCAGATCATCCAAATTAACAAGGACATCATGTTGGGCTTGGGGAACATTAAAGATTTAGGTGCTAATAAAATGCTTAGTAGAAAAGAAAAAGTAAAAAGGTATCTCACCAAAATTTTGCAGTAATATTTTTCAAAATAGCACTTTTATTTAAAAAGCTATAGAGTATAAAAAGCTAAAACAGCATGCTCACTCTATTAAACTATAATCATAGAGGGTTTTTAAATTCCTGGGTAATTTTTCCAGAGCACCATGAAAGGGAACTTACCAACTGTTCACAATAATGCCAACACTACTTACTTTGTTCACTTGTGACAAGTTCAAAACATAACAAAACAAAACCCTTCACTACCTAAAAGAGCAGAGCATACATGACACTTAACAAAACTTCCAATCCCTCTGACATGCTGAGACTGAGGGAAAATTAATTCTCACCCCATCTGATTTTAGTTCCTTGCTTTCACCACTAATCTGAGAGACTACTAGCTAAGCAGGCTACTTTTTCTAGTTGGTACATTACACCACTCAGGTCTCAAGATTAGTGATGCTGTTCAAGAATTAGGAAAGAACTCACATCTGCTGTAAGCAGCAACTCTGTCTGCTAACAGGTGACCTTTTGACTTCATGCTAATATGGCCAATGTGCTGGATAGTTTTTGTCAACTTGTCACAAACTACAGTCACCTGGAAAAAGGGACCCTCAAATGAGGACCAGCCTTCATTAGACTGGCTTGTGGGGCATTTCCTTGATTAATAATTGATGTAGCAAGGTCCAGTTATGGGTGGTGCTACTGCCACCCCCATGGGGCTGGGGGTGAGGGACAGGTGGATTCGAGTTGTGTAAGCAAAAGTGAGCAAGCAGTGTTCCTCTGGGGTCTTCAGTACCTGCATGAAGCTCCCTGCCTAACTCCCCTTAATGAGGGACTGTAACTTCTACCTTCAATCAAGCCCTTTCCTTGCCAGCTTGCTTTTGGTCACAGATTTTCTCACAACACAAAGAAAATATAGATACTTTCTATGAAGAGCCAGCAAGATAATTAGATATGACAGACCACCCATCACAGAGGCACTTTTGCCCACCTCCAATCACCTTTCCTACACTCTAGTCAACCATGTTTTTTATCTCCTAAATACTATACACTCTGACCTCAAGGAGGCAGAGTTGAAATTTGTTCTCCTGGGTCCAGTGGTCTGACAAGTGAACAAATCTTTCTCCCAAAACACACTGTTTCAGTGATCAGCATACTAAGTGTGGCCTTAATGTGCTTGGTTTGATGACTCCAATCTCAGACGCGGTCCCTAAGTGGCTAACCAATTATCTGTTGCTGCCAGAATCTACTACGGTTATTCTGTACCTTTCAATACCTTTGAGCAATTATACCCTTCTAGAGCATAATAACTACATAATATTTATAGGTAATGTATAAAGCACATTCATATACATGAAATTACTAATTGCGGCTAAGCTTCCACTTTACTATCACATCCCCAGGGAAGCTGCCCATAATCACCTCTGTAACCCTCCACTGACTCTACAATGAATTAGGTAAATACATTTCTGTGGCTCTTCTGTATTTCCTTCTGTAAATCTCACACAGCACATTACAGATTCCGAGCATGTGAGGGCATTCTTTATGAAAAGTTTGGTCACTCACATATACGACTGCTATCCTTAACCAAACTTGGGAAGCTCAGAAATGTGAGACTGTGTTGAGGCATACTATAAAACGGTACACCATAAGAATGGCAGAGGAGGAAGTCAGCTAGTAATGGACCCAACTGAGAACCAGGGGTCACCTATGTAAAGCTTGCTTCCTTTTCTTCAATGGATTAGTGTTTCTTAAAAAACCTTACTGCCACCCACAATTTCTGTTTATATCACTACTTAGTACACACTTACCAGTGTAAACAAAATGCAAAAACACTCTTTAGGAAATGCATTTTATTATTCTATTACCTCTACTCCTTTCAAGCTGTTTACGACCTCTGAAGAGATTCCATAATTAATGGAACATGACCCAAATATGAAATGAGGGGAGTTAGCTGCATAGTGTTTTATTTGCTCATAAAGTCATTACATTTTTTTGTTGTTGTTTTAGAAAACGTGGGCCCCAAGAGAAATACAGCTATTAATGCTGGATGCAGAAGTAGATAAGTGTTTTTTAATATGAACATTAAGGAACATTAACATTTCAGACAGGCACTGTACAAAAAAAGGTTTCTAAATATCTTTATGCGTATATGTATACATACGTACGTGCGTGCGTGCGTGCGTGCGTGCATGTGTGTGTGTGTAGGGGAGAGGGGAAGTCATTTGAAAGAGGATGGCCCCAATAGGCTAATATTTTGATGCTTGGTTCCTAGCTGGTAGAACTGTTTTGGGGAGGATTAGGAGATGTGGCCTTGTTGGAGGAGATGTGACATTGGAGGCTGGACTTTCAGGTTTCAAAAGCCCATACCAAACCCAGTCTCTCCCTCCCCCATCTCTTCTCCTCCCTCCTCCCCCACTCTGCTGCTGCTGCTGGTGGTGGATTAGGATGAAAGCTGAAAGCTCTAGCTTTAGCTACTACCCTGGTACATATTTGCCTGTCTCCATGCTCCCCATCATGATGATCATGACTAACCCTCCGAAACTGTAAGCAAGCCCTAATTAAATGTGTTCTTTCATAAGTTGCCTTGGTCATGTGTCTTTTCTCAGCAATAGAAAAGTGATTAAGAACAGTGAGTGTGTATATGGAATTATTAAGGACCTAAAGGAGTTAAGTTTTTCAGTTATTATTTAAAATGTATTTAATGTATCAAAATATATACTGTGGTGGTATTTAGGAATTTGGGGGTGGGGGTCAGCCTTAAGACAACAATTCCTTGAGAGTGCTAAGAATTAATTCTCATAGGTAGTGGTCAACATTTGAGTATCTGGTTCAAGAAATGTGCTCAGTAAACATTTGGCATACCGATGTGGATGGGTCATTTCATGAGTGGACAGGGAAATAAATATTAGCAAAGACCAATGCCATCCTACAACATTAACAAGCAAAGTTATTAAATTAAAAATCCGAATAACAGTAGAAAAAGGAACATTCTCATATCTCAATGATAAAAGGAGATTTGTACACAGCCTTTGGGAACAGTGATATGAAATACTGAAACTGAAGATGTACCAATCATTTGCAACAATAACCTCACATGTGAAAATCTCCCTACAGAAATGAAAGCACAGAACCAGAGCAAGATGTTTACTTTGACAGCATTAGCCAGAAAAAAGTAGTAAGCAAACAGAACTTGTTTTAGACATAATAAAAATCTTATGTGCATTTCCCCTATATAATTTAAAAAAGTACAAGGGATGTGACCCAACAGGGCCTATTTTTTAATTTGCATTTTTATACATAATTATAAGAATATGGAGAAAGACAGAAGGTTAGACACTAGGTTCAGAATGCAGGAGAGGAGAGAAAGCCACCTACCCCATACACACATTATCACAATAAAAATATTCTGTATGCTACAGTTCCTCTCATATGCAACTATGTGTATAAAGAAATATTCAACAGTTGGTCATGGTGGTGCACACCTTTATTCCCAGCACTCGGGAAGCAGAGGCAGGCGGATCTTTGTGAGTTTGAGGCCAGCCTGGTCCACAAAGGGAGTTCTAGGACAGCCAGGGCTACTCAGAAAAACCCTGTGTGTGGGGGGGATGTGTGTGTGTGTGTGTGTGTGTGTGTGTGTGTGTGTGTGTATCCAAAGAGATGTATAGAAGAAACAAAAATGTCCAGCACATTTTCCAATTTACAAAAACAACAAAAACCAATGTTTAATGGATCAATGGGCAGGTTGGTTGCCTTATGTTAAAACATCAAACAACACAGAAAAAGATGACCAGTCATTCTGCAAAATAGTTTTAAGTTCAATCCAGTATTGAACTTCTCTGCACTCTCTGGTGCTAGTATTTCTCTACCAATATTCGGTACTCTTTCTATTTACAACGTTCTGTTTCCACCCCCCACCCCCACTTCATTGGGAGCACATTCTCAGTCTCTGGAGGTCTCTTTTCTGGCCTGTTTGTACTTGAAGGCTCTGTCCCTCTGCCCACTCGGGTTCTATCCCCTCCCCGTGCGCTATTTCTTGGGCTTCAGTTAGTTCCTACAGGGTAACGGGACTTCACAGTTAGGTCTTCCCCTGTGTCACAAACACACCTACCGAAGGGTGTCCTGGAAACCTCCGGTGGAACACCCCACAGACACCTTAGATACAATCACAGCCCACACTACACTCTTCCCTCTTCCAGTGGGCGGGTCACAGAGCCGCGAGCTGGAAGTCACCGGCTTCACGCTGCCCTCAGGATCGAGCGAACCGGGCAAAACCCTGCCCTCCAAATGTCAGAAGGCAAAAGTGTCAGGGAAATTACGAAAGCTGAAATTCCACCCTGCGAGGCACTAGGGAAAAAAAAAGTCTCTGTCCCCCTCCACGGAGTGGTTTTCCCCCACGATGCCTTCCGGGTCGCAGCAGCAGGCAGGGTTCGGCTCCCCTTTCTCCCCCGGGACCGATCACCACACCTAGGCAGCCGCTAAGCTCCATCAGGACGCGGATCTGCCCGCAGCTGAACCGCCCACTCAGTGCCACGCGTGACCTCCGACCTCTCCCCAACACCGCAGGGCCGGGGGCCGCCACCCTGGGCAGCCGGCAGCCCCGGAGGGGAGCCCTCGGCTCACGTCCCCCAACCACACGGACCTTACCTGAGACCCGGGACCCGCCTGCCAGTCAACCGCCGAGCTCGTCCAGTACCCGGGTCTCTGGCAGAGGCGAACCCTAACCGCGTGGGAGAGCCGACGGGAAAGCGCCCGGCCGCAGGACACACAGGGAGCCGCCATGTTGGCTGGGAGAGAGAGACCCTGGCCGGAGGGGCAGGAGGCGGGGCCTAGAGACCGCGCAGGCGCAGACCGCCAGGCGGAAGCGCTTCCCTAGCAATGGGAGCTAGGGGGCGTGTCCTGCAGGCCGGCCCCTCGCCGCCGATTGGGTGCGCGGGGCTTTGGCTGCAGGTCGACTTGCACGTGGCTTCTCAGCCTGTCACTAGTTGTAGTAGGAAGCAGTACCCCCTCACCCCGCCTTTCAGTTCCAGCTTGGTGGCGGTACCCACACTCAGACAAGCCCTTCTGCAATCCTTGCTCCCATTGCATGAATTTCAAGCTTGCTTTCTTGTCCGCCTGCCTTCCCACAAAGGCCTTCTTCTCCTCTCGAACTTGCCAGCTTTCAGGAAGTATGTCAAGACCTCCCTCCAGCTGCTGACAAATCTTACTCTAGGTTCCCACTCACTCTTGTGTTAACTCTTAGCTGTGTGGCCTATAGACTGACCCACAAGCACTGCTCTGCTTAGCTTCAGGGCTCTCCCTATCGTATTGCCTCCGAGCCTTGAAACCAGTAAGAACAGAGTGGCTGCGTAGGCATAAATTGACCTTGCTTTCTGAAACTTGTAACGCCCAGGGTGATTTCTACCAGGTACAAGTTAAGTGATAGAATAAACCACTCTAAAAGGTTTTCCAAACATGTTGAAAGAATCAATAGAAGTTTAAAACAGAAAAATGAGATCAAAGTGACTAAGGAAGAGGCTGAGGAGATGGCTCAGCAGTTAAGAGCACTTGATGCTCTTGCAGAGGACCTGGGTTTGGTCCCTAGCACTCATGTGGCAGATCACATCTGTCTGTAATTCCAGCTCTGGGGCATCTGATGCTGTCTCCATATTTCGAAAGCATCATGTCTATGGTGTACAGACATAAATACATACATGCAAGCAAAACACTCACAAAACAGAGCTCTAGGGAAGTAGGAATGGTATAATTTCAGAAAACAAAAGAGAAAAACTCTGAATGGAATGTTTGTTGTTAAGGAGGAAAAATCACCATTTTCCCTTCTGTTTACTATTTTTTTACATTAATGAAAATCTCTTTAGTCTGTGGCAGAGGTTCAGGACTAATATTTGGAGAGTAAGACTTTAGAGCTCATTAAAATAGAGATGTTGGCTGGGGAAGCAGGCAGGCTAACTGCAGATTTTTAGTTCTCTCTCCTTTCCTTCAGTCCATCTCCAGAGTCTCATCTCCAGCTCTGTAGCAGATCTCCTGGAGCCTCTCCTCACTCTTGCCAATAGACAGGTCATCCAGACAAAAGCTAAACAGAAATGCTGGAGCTAACTGATGTTATAAACCAAATGGGCCTCACATATTTACAGAATATTTTACCAAAACACGGAAGAATATACTTTCTTCTTAGCACCTCATGGAACTTTCTTCAGAATTGACTGAGTACTCGTATGCAAAGAAAGTCTCTACAGATAGAAGTTGGAATAACACCTACCCTATCTAACCACCATGGATTAAAGTTGGATTTCAACAGCAACGGAAGCAAGAGAAAGCTTACAAACTCATCAAAACCAAACGACTCATGACTGAATGAAAAATAGGTTGAGACAAAAATTAAAGGCTTTCTAGAATAGGATGAAAATGAATACACAATATACCCAAACTTATGGGACACGATGAAGTAAGTTCTAATAGGCAAGTTCATAGCATGGAGTGCCTACATATATTTAAAAAAAAAAAAATGGAGCAATCTTATACTAGTAATTTTAACAGCACGCCTGAAAGCTCTAGAAAAAAAGAAAGAAAGAAAGATTACATCCAAAAGGAGTAGATGGCAAGAAATAAGCAAACTTGGAAGGTGGTGATGGTGGTGGTGGTGGTGGTGGTGGCGGCGGCATCGGCGGCGTCGTCGTCGTCTTAATCCCAGCACTCAGGAGGCAGAACCAGGTGAATCTCTGTGCGTTCAAAGCCAGCCTGGTCTACAGAGTGAGTTCCAGGACAGGAACCAAAATTACACAGAGAAACCCTGTCTCAAAAAAAAAAAAAGCAAACTCAGGGCTGAAATCAATAAATAGACACCAACAAACAAAAGCAATACAAGGAATCAATGAAACAAAGAGTTGGTTGTTTGAGAAAAGCAATAATATTGACAAATCCTTATCCAAATTAATTAAAGGATGAGAGAAAATTCACATTAACAAAATGAGAGCTGAAGAAGCAGTTATAACAGAAACTAGGGAAATTCAGACAATTATAAGGATGTATTTTCAAAACGTGTGCTTCACTAAATTGGAAAATATAAAAGAAATGGATAATTCTTGAGACATACCACTTACCAACGTTAAATCAAGATCAGATAAGCAACTTAAAAAGACCTATAATCTCTAGTGAAATAGAAGTAGTCATTAAAGTCTCGCAACCAAAAAAAGCCCAGGGCCAGATGGTTTTAGCACAGAATTCTACCAGACTTTCAAAGAAGAGTTGATGCCAATTCTCCTCAAATTATCCCACAAAATAGAAACAAAAGGAACATTGCCCAATTCATTTTATGTGGCCACGGTTACTCTGATACCCACGCCACATAAAGACTCAACAAAAAAGATAATTACAAATTGATTTCTTTATGAACATAGATGCAAGAATACTCAATAAAATACTTGCAAAAAAAAAAGACCCAAGAACACATCAAAAAGATCATCCATCATGATAAAGTAGGCCTGATCCCAGGGATACAGGGATGGTTCAATGCACATAAATCAATAAATGTAACCCACATATAAACAAACTGAAAGCCAAAACCCACAGGATCATCTCATTAGATGCAGAAAAGGCCTTTGGCACAACCCAACACCCTTTCATGATGAAAGTTCTGGAGAGACCAGGAATACAAGGGACATACCTCAATATAATAAAGGCAGTTTAGAACAAGCCAATAGCCAATATCAACTTTAAATGTAGAGAAACTGAAAGCAATTCCACAAAAACCAGGAGCAAGACATGGTTGCACACTCTCTCCATACCTATTTCATACAGTACTCGAAGTTGTAGCTAGAGCAGTAAGACAACTGAAGGAGATCAGGAGGATGCAAATTGAAAAGGAAAAAGTCAAAGTATCTTTATTTGTAGATTATATGACAGTATAAATAAGTGACCTGAAAAATTCTACCAGGAAATCCTACACCTGTTAAATACTTTCAGCACAGAAGCTGGATATAAAATTAACTCACAAAAAATCAGTAGCTTTCCTATATACAAAATATAAAAAGTAAGAGGAAAGTAGGACACAGTGATACAATCATAGAAGAAAACTACACAAAGACACAGGAGAAGATCATCTACAATACAAGGATACACACACACACACACACACACACACACACACACACGCACGCACGCACATGCACGTACATGCATATACACAAGCACATGCATACACACACACACACACACACACGCACATACATGCACGTACATGCATACACACACACATGCATATACACACACACACACACACACGCACATACATGCACGTACATGCATACACACACGCACATGCATACACACACACACACACGCACATACATGCACGTACATGCATACACACACACACACACACACACACACACACACACACACACACACACACACGCATGCTACCGAAAGTAGGAAATGGACCTGGGGCAGGTTTTATTCTCACAATTTCTAAGGAAATCACCTTTAAAGGCACATTGAACTTGGATATCCAGCACTAAGGAATAAAATGGGATACAATCATGTTGTTTAAACCACTCAGTTTATGTACTTTGTTATAGAAGTAGCAGCAAAAGAACTAGTGTGTTTTACCAGTGCTATTACTAAAACAACTAGTACTAAACTGTCCTCCAGTTTTTGATACTCCGTTCATCAAAAAGGTAGAACCCTTCCCTTAAGGATCGGCTGATCCAGTGATCTGGCTCTGAGAAACAGCATCGTACTTCCAGGGTACTTTGGCTTTCCATCTCCTCTTTTCTCTTCAGGGATCTTTTGGGAAGAACCTGGATGTCATATTCTGAGATAGCTTCCTGCTCTCAGAGACGCAACTGGAAAGAAACTGGAGATTTTCACTAATATCTTTCCCAGAAGTGACCCCTCCCACCAAAACTTCCTATGGCCACAGCCTCTAGCCATATCTAGATTGTCACTTTGAGGGCCACCCTGAGCCAGAACCATAAACAGTAGGTGCTTGGGTGACATCACTGTGAGATAATATCTCAAACTACCAAAATAGTACATAATTTGTTATGCAGGAATAGATAACTCATCAACCTGGGAATTGTTTTAAAATGCAAATTCTTCAGTCTCCCCCACAAAACTCAGTACTGCTTTATGCATTTACAGTGTATTATCAGAGCCCATTCCATCTTTTGTTATTAATTATGATAAAATGTAACATTATCATTTTAGTCATTCTAAGTGTACAATTCGGTGGTATTAGGCATCGTCTCCTTACTGTGCAACCATCACCACCATCACATTCACAATGTTTTCACCTTCCCAGATTGAAACTCTGTCCTCATCAAGCACTGACTTCTCCTTCACTACATCCCCAGGTCCCTTGAAACCATCATTCTATCTTCTGGATGAATCTGGCAATTCTAGAGACCTTCTATAAATGGAACCCTGAAATGTTTGTCCTTTTATGACCACCTTACTTCACTTGCAGGAAGCACAGTGTGTTGACACTTCAGCCACAGCATAGCATATGCCAGAATTTCCCTGTTTTTAAGGCTGAATAGATGTGTAGATGTAGTATATTTTGTTTGACTGGTGGTCGAATGATAGACATTTAGATTCTTGTCAGCTTTTGGATATTGTGAATAATCCTGCTGTGCATGTGGCTACATATTAACAAATATCTGTGTCAGCTGTGGGTTTTAATTCTTTTGCATATGTACCTAGTAATACAATTGGAGAATTTTTGTTTTTAATGTGAACAGATTTTTTTTAGAAAACTTCTATCAACACAGGCATTGCTTACAAAAGAGACTTTGCATTCTATTTAAATCTACAACTTGAAAAGTCTCTCATTATCTACATCCCTCCCAGCTAAATAAACAGTGTGTGTAGGATAAGAAAATGTGCAATGTAAATTTCCCTGAAATGGTAAAATATTTAGGAAGCAATTTCAGTATAGAAAGGCTGTATGTCAAGTTTCTATAATAGTTTAAAAATAAAATCTTGTCTGAGCCTACGAATCTGTTCTCACAAGTTGCATGCATATTGCCATATTAATTGAATTTTGATAAATTGAAAATAGAACAAGTATCTTCTTTGGTTCTATTCACAGTGTGGCCCAAATCCATCCACTTGTGCTATTTACCTATGAGCTGTCAATTCTGTTTGCTATGGAAGACACAACACACACAGGGAGCTGTCAGTCAACCCTGTTGTGATGCTTCCAGCATCATTTCCCCAGACATGGTTATCAAAAATAAAACAAATCACGTGCAACAAAAGGGGAATCAATCATGCCATTTTGATGTGTGATGAAAATACCTTCAGCACGTACAAGTTCAGAGTCAATGTTTATAGACCCAATGATTCCTTAACTTTGTCTATGTATTGTTTGCCTACGTTTTATCATTTTGAAAGATGCATTTGGGTGTTTGCCTAGTATGTACAAGGACCAGAGTTTGATTCCTAGCACTTTATCTCCCCCTTTCACACACACACACACACACACACACACACACACACACACACACACACACCATACTAATATTGAAAGAATTTATGACAATCAGGGTGAGTTTTGAAGTAGTTCCAGAACTGAGGGGATAGATCGTTAAGTAAAGTGCTTGACATGCAAACATGAGGACATGAATTTGATCTCCAGCACCCACATAAATAGCCAGGCATAGTGGTGTACATTTCTAATCCTAGCACTGGGAAGGTGAAGACAGTCAGAACTCTGGCCCTCACTGGCCAGCCAGGCTAGCTGAATCAGCGAGTCTCAAGTCCTAATGAGAGATCCTGTGATGAAAAACAAGGTAGATGGCTATGGAGATGTGATAACCAAGATATCCCTCAGGCTCCTACACACATGCATGTGAAATTCCTCTACTTAAAATAATAGTGTGCTAAATATGCATTGTATCATGACATCATGACTTGTTCTCTCTCTCTCTCTCTCTCTCTCTCTCTCTCTCTCTCTCTCTCTCTCACACACACACACACACACACACACACACACACATACACACACACACACACACACACACACACACACACACACACACACACACTAGCGATTGAGCTCAGAACCTTGTTCATTCTAGGCAAGTGCTCTATCACTGAACTACACTCCAGTATATATTTCTTTATTGGGTCCATGAGCATGGGTTTGGACTGGATACCAGACTGCCCTGTGACTGTGACTGATGCTGAGTAAATATAAAGAAGATCCAGTAATAGAGAGCTAAGGATCCAAGACTGTAGACTAGAAATATTTAGGATGCTGGGACTTTACAAATCAAAAGAGAAATGAATATCATTGAAGTCAGTAAAATCACAAAGGATTTGGCAAATAGACTTAATAATAAAATTCCAGAAAATGAGAACCTAAATTGAACCCCTTAAGGCATAAAAGAGACTATTTTAGGACAAATGGAGGAGGTGCCACTTTACACAGCAGGGAAGATGTCTTTAAAAGTGCATTGCTCATAAAGACATGATGGCACCTGAAAATGTAAATAAATAGAAGGAGGTAGCAACCTAGGCCTGCACAGTGAGAAACATTCTCAATTGCAACTTTTGTCGCAGCCTTTAAAGGAAGTACAGACAAGAGCAAGAGGGATCTTGTGTCTCTTTCAGAAACAGGATAAGAATTTAGATGGACTGTGGGGACAGTTCTAAAAAATGTAAAAGAGAAATATGTAAATTGTGTGTACTCGTGTACATAACTACATGCAATGTATATGTATCTATGTACATTGATCTATATCTATCTATCCTTGAGATATATGTATATTAGTTCAAATATAAAGAACATTAGATAGGGGCTGAAAAGATGGCTCAGTGGTTAAGAGCCCTTCTCTTTCTGTATTCAGTCTTATTTTCCTGTGTCGATTTCTGTTACAGTCCTCCCTACTGTCTGCCTAAGGACATTATATTTATCTGGCTTGCTTTGCAGTAGTCAAAAACTGACTTCCTGTTTATATCTTCTTTGACCAAGAGAGTGTTTTGGATGTGTATGTGTGAAATTCAAACATGAGTGCCTTCCGTCAATTACATATCACTTCTACCATGCCCTCCTCATCTTGCCCCCTTGGTGTCCTGTAACAGCCTCTTCTCAAGTTCAGGTTACACCCATGTTTTCTATGTGACCTATCCTGAGTGCACATGCACTCATTTCAAGACTACTCCCCAGTATAGACAGAAGCTTCAGAACCGCTCAGATTTTGCTTATTCAGAAAGAACTAGAATTCTAAAGTCCAAAGGATTCTTCTAGAAAGGCCCTCCAAGAGACTGTTTATTTCATGATTTGGAGACATGGATATCCTGTCCAACATTCCTGATGACCTGGCTGCCCAGCCGGCAAGTGGGAGGTCGATGTTTCAGAAATTGAGGTAAGAGGTTAATCTACAACAGGTCTAGTCAATCTTTATCAATATGTATTGAAGCATATTTTGCAAGGCTCTGGTGACAGAAACCATCTGGGTAGTGAGATGAAACCTGCCTTTCAGAGGCTTACAGCCTTATAGGGGGAAAAGATATTCGCATTCATATAATTCTAGAGAAACCGTGATAGAATCACGAAAGAATTGCAAAGTAATTTAAGAAAGCAAGAAGGAAAACATTGCTTCCTGCCAAATGGATCAAGATGGCTTTGTTTCCTAAACGTTTTACAGAGCTGCAAATCAAAATAAAGAAACTGTCTAACTCATTTCTCTACTTTGGTGCGGAACTACTTCTGAACTTTCTGAGAACGATTCAACTATCTCTTTTTTATACCTACAAGGTAGAATTTTCTGCCTCAATTCATCCAATCATGTGATTAAAAATTATCCTTCAATATCCTTAAATGACTCTTAAGCATTTGCATGCCACCTTTCCTATTTCCACTGCAGAACATTCCCAGCCATTTTCCAAGTGTTTTTCCAAAATCAAGAATCAGATCTGATATCTGAAATTGTGTCCAATTTCAAAGATCATATCATCGCTGAGCATGTGATTAAACTCTTTATGAATAGACTTTGCTGTGATTAAGTTGTAAACACCTGCATGATGCTATTTTGACGTTAGACTGTCTTAAAGGAACACTTTATGCTGAGAAATACAGATTTCCTGAAATAAGCCTATGATTTTTCAACCAAGCTGTTAAGGATACATTCTTAAATGGCCCTTGAAGCTTTGACATACTTACATTTATATGATAACTCCATGTTTCCCTGCCATCCTAATTATACGTTGAACGTACTGTAGATATACATGGATGACCTCAGGGCAAGCAGCTGCCAAATAATTATATATTCTTTATCATTTCTTTTTCATTCAGGACAATACGTTTATTTTGTTTTTAAAACCAAAAATTCAATTTAGAAATTGATATGCTCATGCTGTTTATAGGATGATCAAGCTGATAACACGAATTGGTATGATTTCTACATTTCAAAAAAAATGTATAGATTTGGCCTATTGTTGAAAGGAGAGATCTTGAGAAACACAATAGAATTTTTAGCCTTTGACATTCCATTTGAGCATATGGTAATAACAAGAATGGTAATGAAGACTGGTGGGATGTCTCAGTGGGCAAAGGTCTTTGCCTGTAAGCCTAATGAGCTGAGTTCAATCCTTGGAATATGTGGTGATATTTTGTGTATGATATAACAAATAAAGCTTGCCTGAAGAGTTAGTAGTTAGTCATTACAATCAAACTTGTAGTCATGTTAGGTATGTTTTAAAAATCAAACAGAGATATATTTTAGATAGACAGGTCATCTTCAAACACTTCATAGATCTACAAAATATGACATTTAAGATGTTTTACTATCATAGGTTCTTCTTTTTATGACAATGAGACATGTCTGCTCCTGGCAGCACCAATCTACTTCAGAGAAGATAATGGGCATTGAAGAAAACTCCATATGGAGTTTACTTTCTTTGTGGTAAAAGTTAACCACTGGGCAAGAAAATGCCCTTGCCTTGACTGCCAACAGTGCGCTGTCCAAATGGGACAAGCAGGACACAAAAGAAAGGACTGCTAAACTTTGCTAAGACAAGGTTGGAAAGCCATTCAGAAAATCCTGCTTCACAGATAAGTCTGTCAGATATGCTAGGCCTGTAGGCTGCAGATCGATGCCCCAACATTGCAAAGGAACCTTGGGTGACTATGCAGGCAGCCAACTGTTTCTGTCATTTCTCACAATTTCTGGAAGTTGCTTGTTTGAACTTCCTGCTTACTTAGGTAATATTATTTCCTTCTTGAGTCTCTGAGGGAGTTGAAGACTAGATAGTTATAGTTTTCCTTGTTAACAAATTCAGAAAAGAAACTCACTAAAGAGGTGTAAAGTGTATAAGTTTGAGAGACATCAAAAGATAGTTTTCAGTTGGCAATACAAGATAGGATAGAAAGTGAATTAGGTACAACACTTTGGACTCACCAGGATAGGATAAATAATAGAGTATTTTCTCTGAATTTGTCAAGTGTTAGTGGACTAGACATTATTGATGTAATTATTGCCTGTATATATTATATATAGTTATTGTACTTATTGTATATAGTTTTTCTTATATTAGTTATAATCTTTTCTTATTTTACACAAAAAAAGGAAATGTGGTGATAGTTTGTGTATGCTCTAACAAGTAAAGCTTGCCTGAAGATCAGAGGGCAAAGCCAGCCACCAGTTAGCCATAGAGGCCAGGCAGTGGTGTCACACATCTTTAATCCCAGCACTTGGGATCTCATGCCTTTGCTACCAGTACTTGGGAGGCACACATGCCTTTAATCCCAGCACTAGGAAGGTTGAGACAGGAAGTGATATGGCTGAGTGAAGAAAGGAATATAAGGCAGGAGGAGAAAGGAGTTGGGGCTCTTTCAAGCTGAGGAGTTGGCGAGGTAAGAGGTGGTGGCTGGCTGCTCTGCTTCTCCAATCTTTCAGCATTTACCCTGATATCTGGCTCCAGGTTTTTATCAATAAGACCAATTAGGATTCCTGCTGCAGGAACTAACATTATAGAAAGAGAAAACTATTTGCAAAAGTTGTCCTCTGATTTCAATATACACAGGTGTGTGTGCGTGCGCACACACACGCACACACACAGATATTTAATAAATCTGGAAACAAATGTTGTAGATGCATGCCTTGCTAATAATAGAGAGAGGCTCTTGCTAAATGATGGGCCTGACCATGTGTTTAATCACCTTACATCCATTTGTGTGGCCAGTTGGAGGCAGCAGAAACAACTCTAACTGGTGCAGTGGAAAGGAATCTACTTCCACCCACATGTTCATCAGCTTGCATCATCATTGAAAAGAAAGGTGGCCCTGGCCACAGTTGAACTTTGGGAACACCTCCCAGGCCCTGCGACTTCATAGCCTCTCCCATTCACAGGGATAACTAAGCTGAGCCCACCTCCTCTCAATCACTGAACTCAGCTACAGTTTCAAGTCTCATTTGAGTATCTCTGAAAGCAGGCACTAAAAATCATATCTGCAGCTCTAGATTTGCATGTTAACAATATAAGAGCAGGAACTGTTAAACAATATTGCATGTTGCTCCAGTGTGGACCATTTTCCCAGCAGAATCTAGAACCTACAACATAGTTTGCTTGTTGCTTTTGTTTGTTTGTTTTGGATGTGTATGTATGCTTGTGCATGCACAGGCACATGTGTGTGGGTGCATATGTTTATATACATGCTTATGAAGGTCAGAGGACAACCTGCGGTGTTCTTCTGTAGGAGCTGTCCATCATGTTTTGTTAAGCTAGCATTTCTCATTGACTAGGCTAGGCTGGCTGGCACCCATCTATGCTCCCCATTCCCGCTCCAGGAATGCTGCCATTGCAAATGCATGCAACCATGCCTAGCTTTTTCTGTGGGTGCTGGGGGTGGGATGCATGTCCTCACGCTTGCAAAGTGAGCACTTTTTCAACTGATGTTTCTGAAGGAAGGAAGGTGAAATGGAAATTGGAAATTAACCTACAGCTTTTGAGACCACTTAATGAGCACATTGTAGAGAGGTCTTAAGGATCCACTAAATGACGAGTTGAGATGAATTTGAGGTCCTTTTCAAACACTTTAAGGGCATGGGCCATATTTGCTCTGTATATATGTTATTCCTGACTTGGTAGTTTGTAGCTGAAAGTTTTTCTGTGCCCACCCAGCTCCCGTGTCCTTGTGGTCCCGCAGCCACTCAGATCCAATGAACACACAGAGGCTTATATTAATTACGAACTGTATGGCCTGATGGCTCAGGCTTCTTGCTAGCTAGATCTTACATCTTAAGTTAACCCATAATTCTTATTTATGTTTAGCCACGTGGCTTGGTACCTTTTCCCAGTACTGCCTTCACATCTTGCTTCCTCTGTGTCTGGCTGACAACTCCTGACTCAGCCTTCCTGTTGCCAGAATTCTCCTCTCTCTTTGTCCTGCCTATACTTCCCTCTAGGCTACAGGCCAATTAGCACTTTATTTATTAACCAATCAGAGTAACACATTCACAGCATATAGAGCGATATCCACAGCAGTAGTTGTCCTTTTCTCCACCATCTCCTGTCTCCACCATCCTGTAGTGGCCAATATTCATCTATAGATTATTCTATATTATTGTAATTTTGTTTCTTTAACTGAATTGAAAGTGTACAGAAATTGAGATTTTGTGAGTACATTTGTGTGCACAAATATATATATATATATATATATATATATATATATATATATATATGATAGTCCTGAGCAGGATTGGCCATTACACTAACTGTATGATTACGTAATGAGGTTGTTTTCCTCTCTGTCCATCCATCTATCTACCATCTCTCTATCCATGCATCCATCTCTGTAGTACTAGGGATCAACCCTGGGCCCTGCACATGCTAAGCAGGACTTACCACTGAGCTGTACAACTAACCCAACATTTCTATTTTTATTGTTTGGGAAAATGTCAGTGAAGATGTGTAAGCCTGAGAAAGATACCTTCCTTTGAAACTTAGAAAAAGTATCTTAGCTCCTGGGGCATGCTGAAGGCAATGTGATGATTTGGACAATGATAAATATCTTGGTACTGCCATGATAGCATGTACTTGATGTGTGTTAGCTTCTACTGGTGCCAATGAAAGGAAAGTGTTTGTTTTGGTCCATGGTTTCAGCCACTGAGTACTTGTCCCCATTGCTTTGGGCAGCAAGTGTGTGGGGGGACATAGTGGCTTAACCCATAGTGGTCAGGAACAGAGACCAAAGTATTACTGTAATTAACGAGGCAATTCCACGTTATTTACCTGGTAATCAAGATAGGTTTATTTCTGGGATAACTTACAGCCAACAGGGGTTGGTTACAGGATTCGGGAGAGATGAGGTACCATCCAGCAGAGAACTCTGCCTTGGTGTCCCATCCAGCTTCCAGGACCACAGGGTATCCAGAAGTGCCAAACATGTATGCACCTTAAGGGGTCCTTAAGGGGCTCCCTCTCAGTCACGCCCCAGGTGTGGCAGTTACCTGCTGTTACTCTAGGGGCAGTGTTTCAAGGTCAAAGCTGGAACAGCTACCCACTACAGCAAAGAGCTGAGAAGGGTCATGTTCAAATCTCCTCAAGGTCACATCCCAGCAACTTAACTTCCTTCTTCTAGTCCCCTCCCCATCCCCTGTGATGTCACTGGTGACACAGCCCTCAAGAGACATTTAAGTTCGAGGCCAGCGTGATTTCGTTTCTGTGATGTGGGTAACAGGAGCTGCTCATGATGGGGCAAATGCTTCTCTCCTACAACCATCTTCAAAGTACAGTCTTTTCCTATGGATTTCCAAAATATTTATTGGTGTTTCCCTTTCTACTTAGATGTTTATAGAAGTTTTCGTTTGGTGTTGTGTGCAAAGCCAGTACCTATGTATTTCTGTTAGTGAATTACTGTGAAGATTATTTAATTGACATGCCCAAGTTCAGAGCCTTTAGGAATTAAAGTGAATTTGTTGCACATTATGTCCAACATCACATTTATCGTAAAAATTCCCACCTATTAAGGTATTTTACAATTTAGATTATTAACCATAACCACCATAAAAATAATTTATTTAATAATTTATGTTTTCAAAGAAATTTCAATGTATTTCTACCTTATTTGGTTCTCAGACCAACCTAATTATATTTTAAGCATGCCAGACAGTAAATTTTGGATATATAGGACTGTACCTTTTAAGTACTAAAACCACATGCTAATTAGAATGCTTTTATTTTTAACATAAAAAAAGAAGGAAGGAAAAGAAACAAAGAAATAGAGAAATAAAGAAAGGAAGGAAGGAAGGAAGGAAGGAAGGAAGGAAGGAAGGAAGGAAGGAAGGAAGGAAGAAAGAAAGAGAAAGAAAGAAAAAAGAAAAAAGGCCACCATTTAAATACAATATATTTAAATACCACAAAAGAGAAACACAATGTTATCAGGGCAGATTGTCTGTGAAAACAGGATCAGTTGTGACATCTTTTATACGCACTTAACGTCATTGCACACAGCTGTGTGACTTGCATATGGTATGCACACCCCCACACCCATACACCACACACAGAGAGCAAATCAGAAGCTCCTACATAAGATAAGAAGGTCCTTTACCAGGTTTTGGCATAATTGCATTGCCTCAAACAGTAATTTTCTCCAAGTATTTACGCAAAGTTTCATCTCCTTTGGGGATGAAGTTCAGGCTCCTCGTTTGGAAGAAGGGTGAATTAGCGAGACCAAGAGAGCGGTGGGCGCAGGTCTCCCCTCCCTTCTGTCTTTTGACATTTTTCCTCCGTGGGATTGGGACCCTCTTTGCATAAACCTTTTTCCCTTAACTAGATAGTAGTGTCTATTTTTGATTGTGATAAAAATATACACGACAGCAGATTCACACGTTAACCACTTCAGCGCAGTGCCCCAGTGGTGTTAGCACACTCTAACTGCGTGTGTGTCACCAACCTTGACTCACAGAATTTTGTGCCTTGTAAAACCTGAACTATAAGGCCCTATTGCTTAAGAAGACAGCAACACAGCTCGTTGAACATGGAGAAGTTGGGTGGTGCCGACATAGAGCCTTCACCTCTACGTTCTCATGTTTTGGTACGAGAAAGTACTCTGCATGCTACCAAACGAGAAACCTAAACATTAACCCAGGCACAAACCTTTTGATCTCCAGCGGTGTCCTTCCTGTAAGATATACTAGGGCAATGGTGGCACCATGTTTGTGGGAGCAACCAACCAATGTCTGATTTGACTTAAGGCCCATTCCATGACATGGAACCCAATTCCCGCATTGCTTGAGTGATCCAGAACCTGAGACTCAATAGCCCAGGGACCCAGGGTAAAACCAAATACTACTGGTTTTTAAAAACAAACAAACAAACAAACAAACAAACAAACAAACAAACTTAGTGATAAAATGACTCCTAACGATAATCTGCTATTTTCATAGATCATTTCCTTGCTCAGCCATCATCAGAGAAGCTTCTTCCTGCAGCAGATGGCAACCAGTACAGAGACCCACAGCCAGACATTGAAGAGAGCGAGAGACCTTGGACCATTCAGCTCTAAATGGGATGTCTCTATCAAATCCTTCAGGGAACCCTGATGAAGAGGAAGCAGAAAGAGTTCAAGAGCCAGAGAGGATGGAGGACACCAAGAAAACCAGGCTTCCTAATTAACAGGAGCAGAGCTCATAGAAACTGAAGCAGCATGCACAGGGCCTTCATGGGTCTGCACCAGATCCTTTCCGTATATATTATGGCTTTCAGTTTTGTGTTTTAAATTATGAGATTCCTGAGTGAGTAAATGGGTGGGTCTCAGATTCTTGTGCCTTCTCTTGGGCTCTTTTCCTTCTATTAGTTTGTCTTGTCCAACTTCGATGGGATGGGTTTTGCTTTTATATTTTATTTTGTTATATTTTATTATTGTCTCTTAGAAGCCTGTTTTCTAATGAGAGACAGAAAGGGAGTGAATCCAAATGGGAGGGGAGGCGGGGTGGAACTGGAAGGAATAGAGGGAGGGGAAACTGTAATAAGGGTATATTGTGTGAAAAACGAACCAATTTTTCAATAAGACGAAAATAAATAAATAAACAAACCGAGCTGTGAATAGGAAACAGCAGCATTCCAATGCCTCTCTGAGCCCCTGGCAACCAGTGTTCTACTTTTGTCCTTATGACTGTAACCAGGTACCTCAAAAAATGGAAAAAAACAAAAAACAAAAAACAAAAAAAAACGGGCCTGGAGTCATGGCTGGGCTGTTAAGAGCATTTGCTGCTCTTGCAGAAGACCCAGGTTTGTTTTCCAGCACCCACATTGAGCACCTCACACTGACTATAGCTGCCTTTCAGATACAATGCACTCTTCTGGCCTCCACAGGTGCCATACATATGTGGTACACATACAGGCAAGTAGGTACACACACACACACACACACACACACACACACACACACACACACACACACACATACATATTCAAATTAATAAATATTTTTAAAAAGTTGAACAATTCTGTGTTCTTGTGACTGGTTTGTATATTTCACTTAGTGTAATGTTCTGGGGGCTCATCTATACTGTATGTAATATGTGCCAGGATCACTTTTATTTTAAGAACAATAGCCCATCAAAGGTATAGGCCAGGTGTTGGTCCACTGAGTGTAGCTCATTGGCAGGGCACTTGTCCAGAATGTCCAAGGCCCTGGGTTCAATCCCAGCACCAAAAACTAAGTGCAAACAAAAGGTGCACTTATGTTACATTGTTACCCATCTCTTTATTGATAGACACTTGCTTTGTTCCCATGTTTTCACTTGCAAATAACAAGCAATGTGGCTGTTGCTCACTTGGGAGATTTTTTTCCCCACTATCATTTTCAAACTATTTGTATTTCTATATCTAAAATCTCTTAGAGGTGATACATATTTGGATCATTTTATTTGTATGCTCTTATTAGAGATTTTAATTTCATTACATTCAAAATAATTCCATTTTATACAAGCCTTTATGGCTTTTTGCCCATTTCCCATATTGTTGCCATTTTTGTTTGGTTGATTTTTAATATTTGCAGCAGAATGTCTTAATTTCATCCTTCCTTCCTTGTACATGCTATAGATATTTTCTTTGCTTTTGCCATGGGAATTATATCTAATCACTAAAATTGTCAATAACAAGTAAAACTCGTCTCTCTTAACAATAGTACAGTTATGAATGTCACAAAGTTACAATTTTTGATTTTGTAGGTCTAAAGGTCAAAAACATATTTATTGAGTGTTATGCACTGACTCCTTAAATTATGTAGAAAACCAAGTGTGGCGATACCAGTGATAGCTACAGTAGAATCAGCTTTTAGACTGGCCATTATTCTTTAATGTATTAGTCTGAAGTCATGTAGGGAAAATAGTGGATATAAACACATGTCAAACACTAGCTTTCTTTTTTTCCAAGACAGGGTTTCTCTTGTGTAGTCCTGACTGTCCTGACACTCTCTCTGTAGACCAGGCTGGTCTAGAACTCAGAGATTCATCTGCCTCTTGCAAGTGTTGGGATTAAAGGCTCATACCACCACACCTGACTAAACTATTAGCTTTTCTAATTGCCCATGTACACATTATTATCAGTTGCAAATCATGATCATAGCTTCTAGATTATGAGTCCCTGCAGCTTTTCTGTAGCTAAGAATGTTGTTACTCCTTAGGGCTTTTCTTTTTCTCTTTCCTCTTTTTTTTTTTTAACAGTTATTTTTATTTAAATTTTTTTTCATTTTACATATCAACCACAGTTCCACTTCTCTCCTCTCCTCCCGTTTCCCCAATCCCCACATCTACTCTTCAGAGAGGATAAAGCCTCCCATGGGGAATCAACAAAGTCTGGCATATCAAGCTGCCAGGGGCCCTACAAACTGCCCAAGCCACAATACTGTCATCCACATTCAGGGGGCCTAGTTTGGTCCCATGCAGGTTCCCCAGCTGTCAGTTCAGAGTCCATGAGTTCCCCACTAGCTGGGGTCAACTGTCTCTGTGGGTTTCCCCATCATGATCTTGACCCCACCTTGCTCATATCATCCCTCCTCCCTCTCTTTGACTGAACTCCAGGATCTCGGCCCAGTGCTTAGCTGTGGATCTCTGCATCATAGAACCTTCATCCAGTAACTGACGGAAGCAGATGCTCTTGGAAACTTCACAACCACTATACACACAGCTACAGGGTCTTTGCTAATACTATTGTACACTGAAATCGACCAAAGACTAACTGTAATTTTGGGAAGTGTGAGACCTTTAGTGGAGTCCCTGGTTCCAAAATAGCTGAATTTGAAAGATCCTGACACAGTTGATTCAATTTAATTTCTGTCATGAAGATCTGAAAAGTGTTGCATGAATCCTAAATGGTCTTATAAGAAAAACCTGGAGGAAGATATTGGGGTAAATGCTGAAAGATCAGAGGAAACAAGCCACAGCCACTTCTCACCTCGCCAACTCCTCAGCCAAAAAGAGAAGATCCTGTCTCCATGAGTCCTCAGACTGAATGCCTCTGAGTCCTCAGCCGAAAGGGGCTAATTCCTGTCTCCTCCCTCCTTATGTTCCTTTCTCTGTCCAGCCATATCACTTCCTGTCTCAACCTTCCTAGTGCTGGGATTAACGGTGTGTGCCACTACTGCCTGACCTCTACGGCTCATGCTGTGGCTAGCTCTGTCCTCTGATCTTCAGACAAGCTTTATTTCTCAGATTACAAATACCTCACCACAGAAAAGTATGCTCTAACAGATGGCTGTTTGCCACTCAGGGCTATACCTAGCCAGGAAGCAAACACCACAGTGAGTTAAACCTCACCTAAGACTTCCATTAAGAAATGATCTTGCTGTCTCCCCTTCTATCCAAAAGCAGTCTTTTGTCCCTCTGGGACAAATACCCCTGCTCCCTTTCCCTTGTCTCTTTCCTCTTCTCCCTCATTCCTTTACCACCGCATCCTAGCCCATTCTAACACAGATCTCCCCTTCTTCTCCTCTTAAAAATGACACCTGCAATGTCATTTACTGCTGTTTTCTGCCTGAATCTGAAAGCAGCCACCTTAGCTTTCTCTCCAGCTTAATAAAGGATCTCTCTGTGTGGGAAAGAAAGAAAGAAAGAAAGAAAGAAAGAAAGAAAGAAAGAAAGAAAGAAGGAAGGAAGGAAGGAAGGAAGGAAGGAAGGAAGGAAGGAAGGAAGGAAGGAAGAAAGGATCTCTTCCAGGTAGAAGGGAGGCCAATAGCATCACAAAAACATTCTTTTCTAAACACTGAGGCTGAAAGTATGTGTCATCTTTCTATCACTCTAACAAATACCCAAGACAGGCAACTTACAAAGAGAAAGATTGGCTCACGTTTTGCGGGACTCCGGTCTATATTAACATTTGGCCTGTGTTGAGGCAATGAAGGTTAATATATAGGAATGGATATGGTGGTGAGGCAAAACCACTCATCTGATGGCCAGGAAGAAAAGAAAGAGCTGAGGCTTGGATCCCATGGCCTCCTTTTATCATCCCAATGGCTTAACGACCTCCCTCTAGGCTTTACCTCTCAAAGACTCTACCGGTTCCCAATAACCACCTGGTTGTCAAGCCTTTAACACACATGCCCTGGGGGACTTTCAAAACCCAAACTATCATACTGAATAAAAGGCTGCATGTTCTGCGGTTGTCAGTCTGATGACTTTCGTGACAATTAAATTTACTGAAGAATTTTATAGAGAAGGGAGAGGGACTTAAACAAAATGTCCAGATGTCATCTGTTAAAAATGTTTTATTGAGACAATAAAAAATAACATCAACAAGCACTAAAATTTTAATTAAAATATGATTTACAATGCCACTCTGCCCCACTACGAGCATTCTTATTGGTAGAAGATAACATCGCTCATATCCTCAGGACCCTCCAACACCCCATTTGACTTTTCCAGTCTCACACCCAAGAACTGCACTCTGCTCTCTTTTCTATGCCCAGGAGCATGGAATTCTCTTCAGTGCTTCCAAATCCCACTGACAATATCAATCCCTCCCTTTCATTGCTGGCTACATCACTAAATAGATGTACATTATGTTCTCTCGCCTTCTGCTCTGAATATTCCAAGTATTGCGTTTCTGTCAATTCATTGATTGAAGAGCTTCCCTCACAGAATGTTGACAGCTGTTTCAGACATTTACTAAATAACTCGGGTAGCAGCTGCAAATGGATTGGCTAAAGAAGATTTGGAACCATGTCATTAGCATTCATCAAATGCACACGGTTCCATTGAAAAACCCCTCATCACAGAAGTTGACTCTCAGGAAGCTGCTCTAAGGAAGCTCGGTAAGCGTCCAAACAGGACTGACTAGCGCTTAGCTCTCCGCTAGCTGGCTTTTCGTGGAGAGCATTGATATGCTTGCTGTCAAATCAGTTAGAATTCTGTCTATAACTCACCTTCCTCTCATTTGTCTCCTTTGTCCATGTGAGGGAGATACAGAGAATTAATATGTGTACCGCACACACAAGTCCAGGGTTCTGGCCCACTGAGGTGGACACTGGTTTCATATAATGCGCTATAAAGCCCTTGGACTCGAGCAGATGGAATTCCCCAGACATAAAGTGGAAGTGACCTAGTCACCTCACTCATAGCTTTCTGAACACACAGGAATATCTTCAAGGGAAACAAAAACTTAAGTATCTTAGTCACCGTTATGCTCAAAAGTGTACTAAAATTCTACAAGGAAACATCCAAGTACTACTGATAGATATTTAGTGTGGTGTAAACATGAGATCTTTCTTTCTTCCTGGATGTTATAAGTTATTTGAATGTATAATTCTTATATAATTGTAAGTATAAATTTTAAATTAAAATCCTTTGAGAACATAGAGGAAACTATAAGTTACCTTCAGAGATTAAAAAAAAAAATCTCTGGTCCTTCAACTATCATAAAAAGACCTTCAGTTTGAAAGGAACTTTCCCAGGGGCTGATTCTGTAGATCTATAAGTAGATAATACAGTATTTGTTGCATAAACAGTTCGGGGCCTTTAAAAGAATTAGTACCCTATAAGAAGAGAGGATTCTCAAATATGGGTTTGTATTTTAAAAAATGACAATATGTGATTAGTACTGAAGCTGCAAATCTGAATATCTCTATACAGCCAAACTTAAGATACATAAGAGGTAGAATGGTACATTTAACTCAGTCTGTCAGGTTTCCAGACATCGACATTTGTTCAGATGGCTCAGCCAACAAGAATTTTGTTATCTTCATTGTTTTAGTTAGGGTTTCTATTGCTGTGAAGAGACACCATGACCACAGCAACTCTTACAAAGGAAAACATTTAATTGGGGCTGGCTTACAGTTTCAGACGTTTAGTCCATTATCATCCTGGTGAAAAGCACAGTGGCATGCAGGCAGACATGATCATGGAGAGGTAGCTGAGAGTTCTATATCTGAATCCACAGGCAGCAAGAAGAGAGAGTGACACTGGGCTTGGCTTGAGCATTTGAAACCTCAGAGCCCACCCTCAGTGACACACTTCCTCCAACAAGGCCACACCTACTGCAACAGGGTCACAAGTCCTAACAGGGCCACTCCCTATGGGCCTGGGGGGGGGGGCATTTTCATTCAAACCACCACACTCATCTTTCCACCTTATCTAAACAGTTTGGGCCTTGTTTTGAGCAATGCTCCTCTGCTTGGGTTTTCCCTAATTCCTGCACCAGGTATTGACCTCCTCTTTCTCACTTTTTTTTTTTTGAACTCCTCTAATGCACTGATCTGGACCTAGCTTCATCCTGTCATCCAGTTCACAAGCCCTTGACACAGAGAACTTGACAGTTTTCAAATCACACAAGGGCAATCACGTTAATTTTTAGCTGATACCACTGACTAATAGTTCTTTGCTCCAGCAGCCTTACTGGGCTATGATTGACATAGACAAACTGTGCCTATTTAAATAATACAACTTGATGCATTTTTACAATATCTTCACCTATAGAAACCCTCACTATAATCATGATAACAAACATAGCCATCACTCCCTCAAATGTTCTGATGCTGATTGGTATTCTTTCCATCCAGCCCTGGTCCAAGGCATCCACTGAGTTGTTCTCACTATGGACTACTACCTTGCATTTCCTAGAAATTTTCATCAATGAAATCATGCTGCATGCCCTCCTATTTGGTGACAACGGGGAGTAGATCGGGGTTGCCTTAATACAATTATTTTTAAACTTAACCCATGTACATCAATACCAACAGTTCATGCCTCTGTAGTATGGAGTGGTGTTCCTGGTAAGGTATAATCATGTTTTTAGTTGATCCACTCATAGGTTAATAGGCAGTTGGGTGTTCTATTTGTGTGTGTGTGTGTGTGTGTGTGTGTGTGTGTGTGTACGTACAGAGGCCAATGGTTTATGCTGGGCATTTTTTTTTTTTTTTTTTTTTTTTTTTTTTTTTTGGTTTTTTGAGACAGGGTTTCTCTGTGTAGCTTCGCGCCTTTCCTGGATCTCGCTCTGTAGACCAGGCTGCCCTCAAACTCACAGAGATCCGCCTGGTTCTGCCTCCCGAGTGCGTGCACCGCCGCTGCCGCCACCACCACCCGGCGGACAATGCTGGGCATTCTTAATCACCTTCCTCCTTATTTTGGGGACTAAGTTCTTTCATTGCCCCTGGAGCTTCCTGATTTGTCTAGGCTGGCTGGCTTGCGGGCACTAGGCTCCCTCCTGTCTCTGCCTCTCCCCCCCGCCACCCCCCCGCCACCCCCCCACCTCCACCCCCGCAGTACAACTGCAGCTGACTCCTGCTGCTCCCGTGTTTACATGAGCTCTGCTCATCAAGCTTGCGTGGCAAGTACTTCATCAACTAAGCTGTCTCCTGGACCCATCTCAACCCCTGCTCCAATTTTTTCCCATTGTAAATAAATCTACATTCTATGGTGACAAATCTTGTGCTGCTGTGTGGTTTCATTATTCCTGGCTTGAGGAGTGTCTGTGAGCAGAATGGCTAGGTCACACAGTAGGTGTTTAGTGGTTCAAAGAAACTGTGAAGCGTTCGAAGTACTTGTGTTTTTTTACCTTCTTCCCAGTGGTGTGCAGAGCTGAGTTTCTTGCCAGCACTTGGGTTTCTTGCCAGCACTGGGTGCAGTCAATCTTTTACAGATAGTCATTTTCATGGGCGTGTAGGGGTGTCTTGAGGTTTTAATTTGCAATTTCCTAGTAACTAATGATGTCGCACATCCGTTCATGTGCTTGTTTGCCATGCCTATTTTATTTGATTAAGTATCTGCCCAAATCTACTGCCCACTTTAAAAAAAAAGGAAACATTTGTTTTCTTATTCCTAGGTTGTAGAATTCTTTATACAATATAGGTACACATCCTTTATTGAACATATATTTTTCTGATAAGTTTTACTATATACTTTTGTCTTTAATTTTCTTACATTCTCTCTGTCTGTCTGTCTCTCTCTCTGTCTCTCTCTCTCTCTAGTATCTCACTACTTAGGATACCCTTGAACTTGGGGTCCTCCTGCCTCGATCTCTCAAATGCTGGGATTATAAATGTATACCACTAAGCCTGGCTCTTTATATTACATTTTGAAACTGATTTTTTTTCATAGTTCAATACTTTTTGGTCATACTTTAGAACTCTTGGCTTGGTGCTAGAGAGATGGCTCAGTGGTCAAATGTATTTATTGTTCTTTCAGAGAATCTGAATTTGGTTCCCAGAGCCTACATTAGGCAGCACAGTACCTACCATCCATAACTCCAACTCCAATGGATCTGCAGACACACACACACACACACACACACACACACACACACACACACACAACTGTCTGATTGAAGACATGTTTTAAAGAAGAAAACTCTTGGCTGAGTTCTTTTCTGAGCTCTAAAAGACTAGGACACTTTTGCAAGATGGAGCCTTGGATAGGTGGAGCCTTTTTTTAGGGGATTTCTCTCACAGTCCCAGGACAGAACATGAGATTTCTTTTTAATGATGCTTGTCTCTTTGGCTGACTAAAAGGTTACTATGGTTTTTATCTTATATTTTATTCTGAATACATTTCAATTTTTGATTTTGCCTTTAGGTACACGATCCATTTCAAATTATTTTTTACAAGGCATGAAGTTCAGATTAAAATGGCACTTGCATACGGCAAACGGATCTTTCTAGCACTACTTTGTGAAAAGATTTTTGCCGCAGTTAATTTTCTCCTTGCTGTGATGAAATATTGGCAAAAGAATGTTAGGGAAGGAGGGTTCAGTCTTAGTCAGTTTGAGGATCAAAGTCAGAGCAGCAGAAGCAGGAGGCAGCTGGAGACACTGAGTTCACAGATAGAAAGCAGCATTGAGCAAACAGGAAATGGGGCGGGGCTATAAAAGTCCCACCCCTAGTGATTCACTTCCTCCAGCAAAGCTTCGGTTTTACAACTTTTCAAACAGTGTCATCAATTGGGGACTATGTGTTTTAACACATAATCCTCAAGGGACCATTTCACATCCAAAACACAGCATTCTAGCCTTGATGCCCCATGGCTCAGCCTATTTCGTAATGAAAAAGCATTCACTCCAATATAAAAAATTCCAATAGTCTAACAAAAGTCCATTTCTTTTGAGAGTCAAGGCAATATTTTAAATATGAACCTGTGCAAGAATGTTTTTAAAAACAAGTTACATACATACTCACACACATGCTCACACATATAAGCAATCAATAAATTAAAAGTAAAAAACAAAAATGCAAAATAAGTAAATAAATAATAAAGCTACATACTTGCCACATATAATAGCACAGAGTAAACATTCCTGTTCTAAAAGGGAGGAATAGGGGCAGAGCAAGGAAGGATCAGGACAACTCAGGAATGAAACGCAACAGGGCAAACACCATATTCTTCAACTCCCTGTCAGGCATATAAACCTTGTAATAGAACTATGTGGGCTCCAAAGGGCTTCAGAAGTCCTTTTCCTAAACCTCTTTCCCCTGCAGAACACAACTTGTCCACTTGGCAGGATTCATTTCACACCTGCAGCTTTCTTTATCAGATGATGTTCCACAGTCCTGGCATCTCCATCATCATGATATCTCCATTGTAACTTGCACTTAATCTTTACAGTTTCACACAGTGGTTTCTTGGGGCCCCCTTGCAGGAACTCTGACCCTGACATATATTGTCTGGCCTCAGAAACCCTCAGAGACCTTGATACAAACCTTTGTGATCCCCATTGCTTGTATCTTTCATGTGAAACAATATGGGCAGTGTTGCCAAGTTCTGCTACTAGCTTGAGATTCAGTTGTTTGGATCACACTTGCACCACCCTCTGTGTGCTGACCCTGAGAATTAGTTTCCTAGGTGGTGTTTTTCGAGCAGGGAATCTCTTCAGTGACATCTTGGTCTTGGTGCTTTCTTTCCTAATTAATTTGCATTTACACAAGATGGAGCTTTGAACGAGTGAGGTCTTGCCCTTTGATACTTTTTCTATTGTCCAGTACAGGACACACTATTTCTTTCTAATAGTGCTTATCACTTTAACAACTACAGCTGTTTTCCCAGAACTTACTCTGTCTAAAACTTTAAACCAATTCCTTTCTCCACCAGACTGAACATTTTTATATTTTTCAGTTTCCACTGTTGCTCTTAGACCTTGATAGGGGAACAGTGCCACAACTTGAACTGCATCCTGTTTTGAGATTTCCCCTGCCAAATACATTAGTCCATTGCCTTTAAATTCATTCTCGTTCAAATTCTCGGAACACAGGCAGAATGCAGCCAAATTCGTTTACCAGAATATAACATGAAGGATCTCTAGCCCCAGTTCTCCAGAGTCCCCATTCCCCTCTGAAATGCTGAGATGGCCTCCCACGAGCCATAATTCTCTCAGCAATCTGGTCTTTTTAACTTCCACCAGAAGCGCTAAGTTCTGTTCAAGTATTCTAGGGATTTCCTAGCCCCAAAATTCCAAAGCCACATTCCTCCCACAAACCCATTCCAAAGTCTTATTAAGCACCACATGGTCAGGTTTAGCACAGCAACCACCCACTCCTGAAACTTTGTGTGTGCTTGTGTGTGTGTGTGTGCTTGTATTTGTGTGTGTGTGTGTGTGTGCACGCACACGCGCTTTTCTAGTTGCCCTGACAAAATATCAACAAAAGCACCATAAGGAAAGAAGCTTTATTCTGGCTTTCAGTTTGACAGTTCAGAACTCAGTGGCCGAAACATGCACAACACAGCTGATCAGATATGCCCGCTGTCAAGAAGTCCTAAATGGACGTATGAGTCAGTCCTGTCCTGGACATAGACAGGAGGTGGATTCGGGGCATCCTATGTCAAGGCTCACCCCTAATGACCAACTTCCTTCAGTAAGGTCACACTTCTGGAAGGTGTCACAACCTTCTAAAACAGCACCACTGTTTGTGGGCCAAGTGTTTACACACGGGAGCCTATGGGGGACGTGCCACACTTCAGCCACAGCAATCGTCTTTCCCTGCTAAGTTTACTAAGCCTTTATGTTGAATATATATATATTATGCCTCCTGCAGTTTTGTTCAGCTCAATCCAGTCCCAAGTTTATCAGCTTTATTGACTTTGTGAATGAGCCAGCTTTGGTTTCTGGCTACTTATTAGTTTTCCTTTGCTTAACAGTGTGTAGCTGGTTCCACAGCAACTAATGATGCTATTTATAGATTTAAAGGCATATGATGAACCTAAGATGCTGTATTTCACTTTCCAACAGTAGATCTCATTATTTTGTTTATTTTTTTTTTAAGAATTTGTAGCTAATTCTTTCTAAGATAGGCCTGAAAGAAACAGGAGTGTCATGACACAGAGAGATGTTCAGTTCACACAAAATTTCCTTCACTCAACACCAATGGCAAATTTAGGGGGTTCTTGAAACCAATGTGAGGTTTAATATTTGCTAGAAAGCTCATAGAGCACAGTTTATCATGGGGAAGGATGCGAACAAGAATTGGCCACAGAAGAAGCACACCAAGTTGAGATGGGAAGAGCACAAATCGCAGCCATTCTGTCGACTTCTCTGTGATGTGAACCAAAATTCCCTGACAAGGCCACATCTGTGTTGAAGATTCTACAGACTGGCAGTGATTAGGGAGAGATGGAATGTTGCAGATTGAGAAAAAAATCTTGCTTTCCCTTCATAGCCATTCATTACTAACTTATGCATTATACCTAGCATTTTTGTGACTATTAGGTAAAAGCCTGGAAAAAATTTTAACTTAGCAGTATATGTTTTCATAGACCCAGAGCTAAGAATTTTACAAGACAGCATGGACAACCTATAGAATAGAAACCTATAGAATATTTTCACCAACACTTTGGTAAATATAATTGTTTATTAACTTCCTTTTGTTTGGGGACTACTAGAAACCATGTTATCTCTTCCACAACTGGAACATACATGCCATTCAGATCAACCTCTACCCTTGTTTCCAAGTCATGACCCTTTAGACCTTGTTTTTATTTTCTGTTGCAAAACTCTTCCTGGGAAGACATGCACGAACACCGGTCCCCCAGATAGAGTGTGAACAGACCAAATTCCACACAAGCCTAGCTTGGTGAGACAACGGGTTTCTTTGGAGTTATTTATGGGAACATAGATGAGGAGTTACAGGAGCTTGGTGAATCCCTGGGGGCCACAAGACTGTAAAACCTCACCCTAGTGTGGGCGATGATTCATAAAAATCTGTATGCCGGGAGCTCCCTGCTCAACTTGCAGGTGGTTCTCCAAAAGTGTCTCCTCTTCACCAGCAGTTTTCCTGATTACTGCTTCTATAAGCTAAAGGAAGAGCCTTCTAGTCTCATCATTTTCTGAGCTTCAAAAGTCTTACAAGTTCACTTCACTTCCTGGATCTTACCAGCATCCTTCCTCCCTCCAGGATGTTTCAATTCAGAGGACACAGTGACATGGTACTCTCTTTGGAGAAAGGGTTGTGTTTTTCCTTGACAGAGGTCAGAAGGCATTAGTCTTCTAGCACCAATGTGAGGTGATGTGCTAGAAGATTGCTGGCCTGGAACATTCTCCAAGCTCTGGGCCCAGAGTTTCCATTAGAGGTCTTTCGTTACATAAACTTGCACAAACAGGCTTGATGATTAAGTGACCACCTGGTTCACCTAGAAGAGAGGGGGAAAAGGTGTGAGAAGGGAATGATGGTAAGACACTGAAACCTGGACATTACTTGGAATATAGAAAATGATTAAAGCTCACAGGGGAATGATGGTTCTGTTTTTATTTACTTATCTTTTGAGTCATAGAGCCCCGCATGATCTCAAATTAACAATCCTCCTGTTTCAGCCTCTAGTGCACTGGGATGACAGACGCAAGCCTGATACAAAAAGGCTTTTAACAAAGGAAATGGCTAATGAGCAACGTAAAGTTTTGCTATGTAAATAGACAGTGACCCGTGTCTATAAAACTGTTTATAAAAGTGTGCGCAGTGATGGGCTGAACTGTGTTCCTCTCCAATTCACATTGAAAATACAGTGACCTCTCTAAGTCCCAGCACTTCCAACTGTGATTGCATTGGGAGACAAGTTCTTTACGTTGATAACTGTACTAGTTTGCTATCCATTGCTGTGAGAAAATATCATGACCAAACAAAACACCTTGGGGAGGGAAGGGTTCTGTTTCAGCTTACAGCTTGTAGTCAGTCAAGAAGAGAAGTCACACAGGTATTAAAGGCAGAAACCTGGAGGCAGTAACTGAAATAAAGTCCACAGGGGAACCCTGCTTACTGGCTTGCTTACCGTTGAATTACTCAGCTGACTCTTTTATACAACCAGCCTGCCCATGGATGGCACCATCCACAGTGGTCTCAACCCTACCACATCAATCATTAATCAAAAAAATGCTCCCACAGGCTTACCTATAGGCCACTCTGAGGGAGGTGTTTTCACAGCTGAGGAACCTTCTTTCTAGATGATTCTATCTGGTGTCAAGTTGGGTGTGTGTGTGGGAGCACAAAAATTAAATTAAAATGGATTAATTAGGTGATCTCCAGTACAATATGTCTGTTGTTCTTATAAGAAAAGTCTAATACAAACACATGCCTAGTGGACAACCACATGAAGGCACAGGAAGAGGACAGCTCTCTCTATGCCAGAGTGAAGGACCCCAAGAGAAACGGATCCTCCGGACACCTTGACTTTCCCCTTCTGAAACCATGGGGAAATACATTTCTATTGTCCAAAGAAACCAGCTCACAGTACTCCCTAACATATGCAGCAAACTCACATACTTGACAATGTAGTTAGTGAAAGTGACTCAGTATGGGCATGAATCACTGAATGGCTTGTGAACAGAAATCAGACTATAGCAAAGTCCCAGAACAGAGGCAGGCTGTCCAAAGCAGCACCCTAGAGCTAAACTCCACCTTGAGAAATCACAGAATCTGTAAGACACTTCAGGAGAGACTTGCCCATACATGGGAAGTTCAGACCATATTGTGGAGACTCAGCTGTCCCATAGACGCTCACTGCACTTCCTAACGCAAGAGACTGTAATCTTCTTTGGCAAATGCTTGCTTAGACGAGGAATGGGTAATAGGCTTGTGAGCCAAACCCCACTCAATAACTTTAAATACCATATCACTGATACATAGCCATGCATGTCTGTTCATATACACATTATCTCTGGCTGCTTTCATGCTACAATGCCAAAGCTAGATAGTTAGAAGAGAGAGCCTCCAAAATCTAAAGTGGTTACCAAACTTTACAGACAATGTTGGAAAAAGAGATGAATCTATCTTACAACAAGGGACACCCCACCCACCCACCCCCACAAACACACATTCAAAAGATGAAAGAACTTTGCTGTCAGGTTTCAAGGCTGGAAAGAGTGTGGGAGAGTGGTCTGCAGTCTAGCAGTGTGAATTGCTAGTAACTAAACCTTGGTGATTTACGGGCCCTTATGTGCTCTTCGTCTGCTTCCCTGCAGGATGTTCTTCTGGCTGCATTTCACCTACAGTCTTAAGCCTTCATCGCCTCATCTCCTCACTTCTTTCCAGGCTTCTCCCTTTCCACCTGTTTTACTCAGCTCTTAAATTACTATCACGAGGGTTGGAGAAATGGCTCCGAGGTTAAGAGCACTGACTGCTCTTCCAGAGGTCCTGAGTTCAATTCCCAGCAACCACATGGTGGCTCACAACCATCTGTAATGAGATCTGGTGCCCTCACCTGGTGTGCAGGCAGAACACTGCATATAAATAAGTCTTGAAAAAAAATTACTATCATGAAACCAAAAGACACACTACTTTGTTAAGAATAGGGATTGCTTAAATGGGTGATCCTGGAAGTGTAAGATCCAAATAGCCTATGCTATTTGTGAGTTTTTGTGAAACCCTCGGTTTTGCATCATGCAGGAGCATGTGCTGCTAGGTTGTGAGTTTCTCTCCTTTCCATAAAGCCACCAGAATCCAAGGATTCCATTGTAGGGACTGCATCCCAATGACTTGATCTGATCTAATCACTTTCAAGAGACCTATCTCTGAAAAGGACAGTCAAGTTAAGTTTCTGCCGTCTCAATACCATTAACATGAGATTTTGAGTATCAGACATTTTTGTGAGTTCTGGGGAGACAAGCCATGGTCGAACTGTGGTGTCTCAATGGAAGCTAGAACTCCCTTCTGGGTTCTGAGCTGACCCCATCAGCTCTTCCCTTTGATTTAAATTTTCTCTACTGCCTTGTGGATACCAAGGGCACTGGTAAGAAGGCCACTATCTTTAGGTCCTTTGTGAGTGATTTGCTTTCTTCTATGCATGTTTTAAGAATTTCCAGTCATTGTATGTCTCTCAAATGCTTCCTTCCCTGTGCACCTAGTGAAGGTTTAATCTGATCAGCTGCTCCTGAAACCTCCTTGGGTAAAACCCAATCTAATACTCACATCATAAGCTCAAGTTCTTTACTTCAGCAATTGTAGTCTTCAAAGTTTTTGTGTTCCTCTACTTGCTTCTTTAAAAAAGAAATGTTAAATATAATAAATATATTTTTGAGAATGAAAGAAACATGAAATATTTCACTAGATAGAAGCAGAATGCAAATCCTATATGGGATGGTCAAATCAAAGAACCTAAGACACCTCACAGACATGATTTCTGTAGCGATACTGCCATGCTTGTAGTGTGTAAATTCGTTTGGTGGAACTATTGGGCTTGTTTCATTATCAAAGAGAGTAAATGATCCATATATCTCCCCCCAACACTTTCTTCCCTTTCTGTGGTGCTGTGTGGTGATGGAACCCCAGGCCCACACATGCTAGGCAAGTGCTCTGCCACTGAGCCCCAAGCCCAGCCCCTGACCTATTTTAGTCTTCAGTGATTAATGAAAGCATGACAGGTATTATTTTAAGTTAGATGTTCTTAATCATGTATCCAGGAGGTAGCATTCAGGTTTTGGTTTGCTACAAGTTCATGCTTTTTATTATGACCTATCCTTTCTAAAATGGTGAGGCGATGCTGGTGCTGTTGGGCGTGCTATTGATGCTGATTGCTTGTTGTGAAAAATTTTCAATCCATACTCTTCAATTTACCCGTAAATAGATGCCTTGAATTGTCTTGTGATAAAGGGCCAAGACTTAAAGCTGGCAATTCTTCTTGGGTCCTCATTGAGATGTGATAATTCTCACACTTGTTTCTTGAAAGCAATACAGGTAAAAGATTACTCCAACCCTGGTCACCTCAGTCTAATGATCTGAACAACCTACACAGACTCTCCCTGGTCTGCTAACTGGTTCTTCCCTGTTTTTTTTTTTTTTTTTTTTTTGATGAGGCAGCTGCAGGTTCACCTGACTACTTTTCCCCCTCACCCTGTGCTATGGCTCCCATCCTTTGAATAACTAACACTCTTGCGCTACTATTTCCCTATCATATGCACTCAAGTAAAATGTATTCTAAGTTCACCCTAACTTGTTTTTCACTTTAGAAAGAGAGGAGCTTTTCCTGGACCAGTGATACCTAAGATGTGCAAATCAAGAAGCAGACAGGGTCATAGCCCAAGCTGACATGTACTCCTGTGGCAGAGACCCTTAAAATTGTTGTGGGCTATGTATGCACCAGAGAAGACTGACTGCTTGGACATGGGTTTAAGCTGATAGAAAGTCTTTATTAGCCAGTCAGTGACTACACTAGGTGTTTGAGATCCCAGTGTAGCCTCAAGACTTTCTCAGGATGAACATTTAAGCACAAAAAATCCTGTTCTGGGTTGACATACTTCAGTTAACAAGAACAGTTAGCCAGAAGCAGAACTACAGAAGCCAAAAAGCAAGTTCAGTACATTTAAAGACTTTCCCATAACTATGGACTTGGGTAGATAAGGCCTTTGTTTTAGTTTTAGCAGGTGGTACTGTCTACATGCTGAGTTTTGCAGCCTGAATGGTATTTCCATCATAGAGTCAATTGTGCTAAGGTTTGGGTGTGGGGGGTGGGTGGGGGGGGGTGGGGGGTGGGTGGGGGGGGTGGGGGGGGTGGGGCACTACTAGGGTCTGGGGCCCTGTTACATGTGTTCTCTTAGACATGCCTCCTCTCTGAACACACAGATAGATGTTGGTACTGCAGCTAGTTTTATAAGCTCTGGCCTCCTTCCTTCTTTCCTACTTTTTTTTTTTTTATTTGCACCTGCTGTCTGCATGATGGTTTATCTGGTATCACCTCTCAGCTTCTAGAAGCTTCCCAACCATCTGAATTCATGGAGTGCCAACAATACTTACAGTACTTAATAGATAGTATAAATGCAGGAGTCAGCTTTAGAATTGGAAGGACAGAGAAGAGAGCATGGGGTTCTTTTTGGGGGGAGGTGTTCGAGACAGGGTTTCTCTGTGTAGCTTTGTGCCTTTCCTGGAACTCACTCTGTAGCCCAGGCTGGCCTCGAACTCACAGAGATCCACCTGGCTCTGCCTCCCGAGTGCTGGGATTAAAGTCATGTGCCACCGCCGCCCAGCCACAAGCATGGGGTTCTTAAAACTTGGACACAGGCCTGTGAGGAGGGGTGTTGGCATCCCAGAAGAGATAAAACAAGATCGGTTGAGGCTTCATGTGCTTTTCTCCATCCACTTTGACATGCCTATTGTTGTTGTCTTTGTTCAGCTCATGTTTAGGCAGTCATGTTGGTGAGACTTTATGGGTGTAGTTTCTGACATTCCCAGGAGACTCACTCTCACAAAAATTTCTCTGGTTTTTGCTATCTTTCTGCTCTCTCTTCCACAGTGTTTCCTGGTCTCTCTCTCCCACTCATCTGAGGCTTCTGCATGTGGGACCCAGAAAATAGAATACAATGCCCCTCTCTTTACTCCGCTCCTGGGGCTTCAGACCCATAAAGCTCAAAGCTAAGTGGAGAGGGAGAAGAGTCTGCCTCAGGAGCACATGCTCTCTGCTGTTGGCAGATCTGAAACTTCATTGCTTATTTTGCAGGTCGTTCTGCAGAGTATCTCATCACTGCAGCGTTGGGTTTGCAGTTCCTTCAACCTGTGGGCTGTAGGTGAGAGTTCATTTGTGTTTTCTTAGCTAGCACACCTTTTCCAAAGAAACCTTCCAGAGTTCATGGTTCAACTTGTCCCCTTAGGACAGACGAAGCAGTTCCTGACAAAAAATCAGTTGTTGTCATCAGATAAGGATTAGTGGAGGCAGTGTTCCTTTAATGGGAAGGAAGAGAAGGAGGCCCTGTTGATGTTAGCATAGGGCATGGCTGCTTTTTCCCATGAGGCAGCCATTGTTTGTAAGATGCTAAACCAAACCCAGGCCACTGGGGCTGCTCAGGGGAGTGCCCTGGTCAGGTCCCTGTCTGACTCTCCTGGAAAGGCTATCTCATCTGCTTAGTGTTGAGGGAGCTGAGGCACCTCAGGAGCCAGTCCTCACCCAGGATTCTCCTTCCTTTAGAGCAAGAGGTTCTCAACCTTCCTCATACTGTGACACCTCGTGCCGTGGTGACCCCTCCCCATTACAAAGTTATTTCGTTGCTACTTCATAACTATAATTTTGCTACTGTTATGAATCATAATGTAAATATCTGATATTCGAGCCCTGTAAAAGGATTGTTTGACAGCCCACCTCTAACCCCCACGACCACCACCAGGGGTTTCGACCCACAGGTTGAGAATGGCTGCTCTAAAGGCCAGCCTGGGCTTGTTCTTAGGTGACAAGAGGGTTCCCTGCTCCAAGGGTTACTTATGGCAGCAGGATGGGTTCCAACACACACAGCCTCATCTCTGCGGCAGGTCACTGTTCGAGGCAGATGATGCCAGATTCGAAATGAAGGAAGTAGGGAAATGAAAAGAGCCACAAATAATGTGGGGCTAATTTTAGCAGTTTACACAATGCTTTACCATCCTCAACGCCTTCTCCACTGCACCAAGAAAACTAGCCAAGAACCAGGAAACAGGATGTTGGCAGGAGCCATACCAGTGTGCAAGCCAAAGATCTCACATCATGTCTTTGACCACTCTAGTAAGAATGGCCTGAGAATCAGACATTCCTACATTGGACCAGGGAAGCCAGCGAGACTAGGAAGATTAGCAGTTAATGCTAATTACGCCTTTTCTTTCATGGCCCATGATACCAAACAAATAGCCCTTTTGTTAGGATCATATTTTAGAACCATTTAATCTGGATTCAAAAGAACCATCCATGCTGCAACTGAAGCCATTTTGTCGTGGCAGCCCACCGCAGGTTCCAGGTCAAGTCCAGACATTGTAGAGATGCTCTGTGATACTTCACATGTGATGGCATGTGGCATGATTAGCATTCCACACTCAGGTTTTTAAAGACAATATTGCTCCAAGTTCTGTGCAGTCAAGATTTTAAGAAGATATCTGAATTTTTTCTAGACATGTAACAAGTGACACTTTGAATAGACAAAACCTAAATGCCCAGAAATGGGCTTCACCTAGCTCTCATGTGTGCAGGTGAAGGTTCAGCACAAAACAACAAATACAACTGTCAGGTCAGAGCAAAACGTAGCCTAATTATTTAAGACAGTTTATTTTGAAACATTTTCATGGTTTCACTACATAAACAAGTTAGCTGGGAACAGTACATTTTTACCCATTTCCCTCCACCCACTCATGTGGAAGAGCAAGTATATTTTTATAACTTAAGAAATTAGTTATTTTTCCCAGGCAAATGAATGGGTGGAATTTGTGAGGCATTTTCCGGTGGTACACCTGCATCCTGGGCAGCAGAAAGAGCCTCTTTGTGTTTCAAGAAGAAGGGAAACACCAACCACCCAATACTCCTTGGCTTTTGCACAATGATGCTATTAGTATGATATGTATTTAAATTGTAGAGTTGGACCAGCATTTAGGCATGTGGCCAATGCATAATCACTGACAGTATTGCTGAAACAGCAAGATAATGCAACATAAGACGATGATGGACACTTGATCCAGCCAGTGTACATTTTGGTATTTTGTTAAATACTAGCTCCGTTAGTATCTCTGGGTGGATTAGAGAATTGTACAAGTCATTTGTGAAAAATATAACAAGGACGTCCTTTGTTGCTTTGCCTGTGACATGGTAACATTTCATAGTGATTGCTGGGGAGAGCCAGTCTAGTGCCAACTGCTGTTTCGTTCTCTTGCAGAGATAAAAACATTGTGACTGGAAGCCAGTTGGGGAGGAATGGAATTACTTCAACTTACATGCCATGACCCATCACCAAGGGAAGGCAGGCAGGAACTCAGGGCTGAGACTTGAAGGCAAACCTATTTGCTATTCTATGTGGCATTACTTCCCGCCAGGAACTCATTCACAGCCAATGAGGTACAGTAGGAACCGTGGAGGATGCTGTTTGCTTGCTGGCTTGCTCCTTGTTAGCTCCTCATTAGCTACCTTTCTTAGATCACCCTGGGCCACCTTTCAAGGAAATGTCCCTGCCCACAGTGGACTGCGTTCTCCTACATCAACTGAGACAATCAAGACAACCCCTCACAGGTATATCCACAAACCACCCTGATAAGGATTAACTGGAACTCTTTTTTTTTTTAGTGACTCTAGGTTGTGTCAAGTTGACAGCTGGTACTAGCTAAGACACCCACCATCTCACCAGCTGAACCAGTGATGTATTTGGATATTTTCTGATTGCTGGCCACTGCCTTTGGAGCTTCTTTTGAGCCTTCTCAAGCTCCCTGTTCTGTCTTCAACCCACCTCACTGACCAGGCTGACAACGACTTCTACTTTGTAACTAATGACGTGTTATGAATTTTCATTGTCACGGCTGAGTAGTGTGTCTCTTAGAGACTCCTGTATCTGTCTTCTGCCACTGCCAGTTCCTCGTCATCCTCTCCTTGTGCTGGAATGTCCAGTGTCATCCTGGGACACTGTTTTCAGTTGCTAACTTCAGGTGGTTCTATGGCTTCAGATTCCTGATTTGACCGTCCTTCAGAACTATGGACTGACAAGTCAAGCTGTCTCCTTGTTCCCTCTCTCTGTCCATCTAGGAGACACTTCTAACCATACCCGACAGAGACTGACGATCCCTCCCTCTATCCTGTCAGTACTGGTAGCTCTGCCTTCCAGCACACAGACTTAAGCCCACAGCAGTATTTAACTCCCTCTATTCTGACCCCTGTTCCAACCCATCAGGAAATCCTGGTGAGTCTACCTAGAAAGTAGAGTTCCCTTGTCACAGCCTACACTGTGCACTGGTTTGATTTAAGCCATTCTTCTCTCATCTGTCTTAAAATGTTAGTGGAGTGTTTCATTCCACTACTCAAGATCCAATGGAGGTCCTCTTGCTCAGAGAGAGAGAAAAGAGCCAGTTTACAAAGGCCTTGTCAGATTGCATGGCTATTGTGTAACAGTTTCATCCAACATTGAAACATTCCATCCTACAGGGAAGTTCCTTAAGCAAGAAGACAAACAACTCAAATAGCTTCAGGAAGTCCCTAAAACTGACTGGATTCACCAGGCCTTGGTTTCCCAAGAATAAACAAGTCAAGCTGCCGAGAATCACTCTCAGGCAGGGCAAGATGCAAAGAAGGCTCTGACACAAGACATGCTGCCTAGAGGAAGCAGGAACTAAATGAGTTGCCTGGAAGAGGTTTAGATAAACTGTTGAGGCACCTGGAAAGGACACTCTCTACCTGTTGAGTTGCCTACGGGCTGGCTGTTCAGTGTGCTCCATGTTTCCAGCTTTTGTGAACTGTCACTAATGCTAGGGTAGGCTTTGGTAATCCAGCTGTCCTTGAGTCATTTCTGCTCCTGTAAGTAACCCCAATAACACTCACGGTACATCAAGTTGGACTTTGGTGGTATCCATACTTTTGCCGGGATATGGGCTCCATATCTGGGGTGAGTAGACTGTGTGTGTTGTATCTCCTCAGGCAAAGTCTTGTCACACAACAATGGCCCTCTCTAACATCTCTCCTGTCCTGTCCTCTTTGCTAGCCTGTCCCAGCACATTCCATTGCTTATCCCTATGCTGTTTATGAATACACCTGACATGTGCACACGTTGGGCTTTGTCTTTGCTCCTCCATCTTGCTGGGTCGCCAGGTTTTTCATGTCTAGTCAGATAGTTATGGGGCCCCATTATCCCCTCAAGAATATACTGAAGCCCATGAACTAGCCTTCTAAATGCCTATGTCTATGCCCATAATCAGTGCTTCTGTCAACATTGGTCAGGGGAACTTCTCTTTTGCAGTGGTCCAGGGTGACTGCAGAGACTCATAGCTGGCCAGAGCACTGAGAGTAAGTGGCTGTTGATTGCCTACCATAAGTGGAACATCTCTATCACCTCCTTCTGAGGCTTGAGGAACATTGCAGAACCAGTGGGAAGAATAGAAGAGCTGAGGAATTGCGTGAGGGGGATGGGACATGACATAGTTTTTACACCCTATGCATACATAGGTCTGCACCAAATTGGGTAGGTCAACACTCTGTTGTGGAAGAAGTAGGAGTTCATGGGCTCCTCTGTGTCTTAAGGTTGGGAGTGGGGAGGCATTTTCTTCCATAGCACATAGCCACTGGCAAGATGCTCATGCTCCGATAAACAAAACCTCACCAGACCTAATGCAGCTTACTGTGTCAGATTAAAAAAAAAAGCCATGAAAACGGATGCTAGATCAGAAGATGAGGGGAAGTGATGAGGATGGGAGGAGGGTAAGAGAGAGGAATATGATGAAACTGTATTATGTATGTATATGAAAATGTCATAATAAAGCATATATATACAATTGACATATACTAATGAAACTTTTAAAACTATGTTCAAATGTCCGCTTCCCACTGATGCTTTCCTGAACCATCAAGAAAAAGGAAAGCTTCCACCCAATCTGTTTCTACTTTATTATTTATTTATTTATTGCTAATAAAAATATAGTTGCATCATCTTTTTCTTCACTTTCTGTCCTTCAACCTTTCTCATGTCCCCCACTCTCAACTATATGATTTCTTTCCCTGTAGTTGTTATTGTTATACACACACACACACACACACACACACACACACACACACACACACACGCAGATTCAGGGAACATCTATTTTATTTTTATGCAAAACATTCCCCCTATTTATCATAGACTTACTGTTTTTATTTTTTGTCTGTCCTCAGCTAAGGTGTAGGATATGAAACGTGTGAGCACACAGGATATTTTTCTCATGGCCACATCTCTAGTGCAGAGAACACATAGTAGGCATCCAGTTAATGCGTGAATGAATGGATCCATGAATAAAAGCCTACATTTCCTGTGTCTGAGCTGATAGCCTTCCCTGATGCAAATGAGAGTTAAGTGTGCAACTGTGCCCTTGAATACCTTGCCAATGGTAAAAAAAAAATGTCAGAATCTCTGAAATGATTATTGCTGTAAATATAACCAACATATTATGCTGCTGTTCCATGAAATGTAAAGTAAACATTATTTTCATTGGAAAGGAAGCTGGTTATTTACATTAAACCCTTGCTCACCTAGATGTTGAAGGGTAATTACAGGGGCCAAGCGGTGTGCCTGGAGGACTTGAAAGGCAGGCTAGATCTTAATTTTGAGTCAATGGCTTGATTATATCAATTTGTCAACCTTCTGCTTTTATTCCTTGCTGAATGAAAAATGAGCTAAAACTTTTTTTTAAATTTTATAATTCCCTGCATTAAGAATGTTTTGAAATTCAGAAAGAAATTTATCTTAATTTTTTTATTAAGGAATTTTTTTATTCATTTTACATATCAACCACAGATCTCCCTCTCTCCCCATATCTAAATTTTTTAAAGCTCCCTTGAAGCACAAGCTTCTTACCTTTGTGTAGCTTGAGTACAGAATGGAATTCCCACAATGCCACTGGAGTCAGTGGGTCACGTGACTCATTGGGAAAGCCGGTGTGGCTGGATTGGCTGTGCTGGGATCTCGCCTTCCACTTTCACCAAGACTTGATGATGAAATTTCAAGGAACTCCCAGCATTCTTATGTTTTCAAAACCCAAGGACGACATTCCCGATTTTGATGTGAAGTGCTATTATGTATTTAACAAGTGAGGGGAGAGGTGGCTGTTGGGACTGACAGAGTGAACGAACTCAATGACTAAAGGCGGTAGGGAAGGAATGTCATCATGTGTTGTCTTCGCTCACACAGAGCCACCTCTACGTTTGTTTACTCTCAAATATTTAATGCACTGAAGGTATTGTTGCAACATTATACAGCTCTTTTTACTTTAGAAAACCTCCATGTCCTACCCTAAGCAAGGAAATGCAGACCACATTTTTAGACAATGAAAAAGAAATTTAATTTTGACCCGAAGAATAGTGGTGGTGTGTGGTGCAGAGAGCAATGGTAGTTGCATACATGTGATAGTAATGGTGGTGGCATAGTGCTGGTGGTTTTGGTGTCTGTGGTGGTGGTATTAGTAGTGATGGTGTTGTTAGCTTGGTGATAGTGAGTGATGGCGGTGGTGATGTTGGTCATGCTTGTGGTTATGGCGGTGGTATCGGTGGCAATGGTAGTGGTAATAACAGTGGTGGTGATGATGGGGGGTGAGTGGGTGGTGGTAGTGATATTGGTGGTGATGATGGGGTTGATAGTGGCAATGGTACTGATGGTAACGGTGGTGGTGAAGGTGGTGGTGGTGATGGTGGTGATGGTGACATTGGAGTGTTTGTCCTGGCCCTACATTTTTCTCTAAGGAGATCTGGCTCCATTCTAAAAAGCTGGCTCAAATTAATGAGTAATTATCCTAAAAGCCAAAACTCTAGATCTCAATATTTTGACATATCTTATAAATGGTTAGAAAGCTAAATCATCAGTAAAGGAAGCATAATGACAAAAGTATTTTAAATGACTTTTTAAACTGAGTAAGTTAACTGAATTAGCTGGAGGTTCCCATGCATTGCGAGTACGTTTTGTATTTGACGTTGCTGGGGTGGCTTCTCCATCCCTGTATTCTCACTCCTTTTCTCTCTTGCTTTCTTGTGCTCAGTCACTCTCCCTTTCTCTTCCTCGTTTACCATGTAATCAGAAATAAACCGGTACAGATATAATCTGCCACTTATCTCATTTCCGTGATCAGTGTGTGTTCTCGCCTGATCCATGGGTCTTGCGGGCTTTAAGCTGTAAAGGCCTCTTTCCAGGCAGTTTGTTCTCAAATGCTCCATGCTCCCGAGTGTAGCCCAGAATATGGATATTATCTGAGTTTATACAGGCTGAGAAGTAGCTATTATCTCAATATGACAGTAAAACAGTTGATTACTTCCTGAAGCACCACTTTAAATCAAGAACCTCTCTAATAAAATCTTTTAAAAATTCTTTTAAATTATAGAACGTGGAATTAACCAGCCCCTACACACCATGGAGGCCTCTCCTGGGCTCACTTCTGAAATGTCTCCTTTCGCCCTGAATGGCATGGAATTGGGGAAATACGGGTCTAATAGTCACTGAAATTTTTGTGAGAAGTGACGGACCCTGTGTCTAACGTGACTAATGACCCAGTGGCCTGGGGCAGCTGCCTCTACACCTGTTTCTTACCCAGGGCTCAAAGCAGTGAACGTATCCCTATTCCACAAAACACAAAACATTGAAGGAAAAGACCTATTTAAGTCGGAAGTTCTAAGTCTGATAGTTTCATTTAGGTTGTATTTATCTAGGATATTTAAACTTAAAAACAAAAACAAAACAAAACAAAACAAAAAAACTAAGCCAAACATCTTATAGTTGGCCAGGGTGCAAACTCCTGGGCTTTTGCAGTGCCATTGGGTCAGACATTTCCATGGGACAGTAGCTTCATTACACATACTCTGCCTCTGTTTCTAGGGCTGATGAATTTTGTCGTTGCAACTGCTTGCAATTAGAAGGGAGCACCCACCCCAGCACTGACAAGGGCAGATTTGTCACGGAAGAGCTTGTTCACACCACGGTGCAGGGTTGCATTTCATTGGAGATGTTAACATCTGATTGCGGTCAGTCTGGAGAAAATGCTTGTGCAAGTGATTTTTTGCTTGCTTTTAGTTAATACTTAAATGTTAATTCTACCTCAGCCATTATGTTTATGAAACCTCTCCATGCCTTTCTACTTACAGACCCCACTTCCTCTGCCTGTTTACGGAGCTGGATAAAGCATTGTGCTGGCATGGTAACAGGGTCTTGGATGCATTTGGTCCTTTCCCCTTATGGCTGAGGTTTATGTTCCCCTAAAACTTGTATGTTGAAATCCAAGCCCTCTGTGTGCTGGTTTTAGGCTTATGGGAGGTGATTAATCACAAGAGCAAAATCCTTGTGAGTAGAATTATGCGCTTTTGAAGGAGTCCCCAGAGCATACCCTTTTTCCCTTCCACTGCATGAGGATGAAGAGAGAGTTCATCACCTGTGAACTAGGAAGTGGGCATGGTCAGGCAGCAAATCTGTCCGGATCCTGGAGTTGCAGATTCCAGAATGCTGAGAAATAACACATCCGTGTTGTTTAAAAATCACCTAGTTTATGTTATCTTGTAATAGAAGCCCCAAACAGACTAAGACAGTGAGTGTGCATGCAAATGTAATCTTTCCTTATCTGGTATGAAATATTCTCCCCAGCATCTATGCTAACTAGAATATCTGAAGATAAGGAATGAAATATTCATGACATAAAGTGTAGAGCTCTGAATTTAAAAACATTTTGGCATATTTTAGGGAATCTAACAAGGAGACGAATTCTTTGCTGCAAATGAGAATTTCCATGTTCATCATGTCTATGGGAACGGAAGTCCTTTCCCGTTATCATCACCCACTGCGCTGCATGCTCCATGGGGCAATGTGCAGCACAGCATGTGTGTGGTCAGGTGCCTGGTACATTGACAGAAGACAGCCTCAGCCTCAAAGGGGCTAAGCTCTCTTCAATTCTGGAACGAAATCTGTGTCCTGTGACCAACATCACCTACAGTACACATGTGTCATAGGAAGGAAGAGGTTTTTTTTCATGACTCCAGGAGGTTTTGAAAGTAACCTTAACCAAAGAAAATCACATTAAATAAACAGTTTTCCATTCACTTATACAGACTAGTGTTGAGAGAAGCAGACCAAAAGACAGCATCTCCCAGTGATGCTGAAGGATGGTGAGTAAATCCCTAAGGACTTCCTATATCAGACGGCCTCACTAAACTTTCAAATGCAGAGGTGCAGGCATGTTACACAGTTCAGGGTCCGCTGAGGTGCAGAGCTTATCTGAGGCAGAGGATGAATTCATGATTTTCAATATTGGTAGCTGACAACCAGTGAGGGTGGGAGGAGTTTCAGGGATGTGTAAGAATGAGCATGGTTTTAAGGACAGGAACAAGTTGAGTCTTGGGCATAAAGTTGACTAATAAAACTTCCCCATACATACCAGGGCTTGCTGTTGCCTTTTCTTGTGTGGAGCGCTGGAGTTGCAACTTGGGGGCTCATGCATACTAAACTTGCACTCAACCACTGACCTTCATCTCCAGTCCCGACTGTGGCCCTTGAGGACAGCTATGACTGACAATATGTTTTCATAGTGTTAACGTATTTAGGAAATGTTCATTAGATTTCCCTTATGTGTCAGGACTACATGAGGCACCAGGAATGTACCAACTAACTTCAAGAAATGAAAAGAAAAAAATCAAGACCCCTACCCTGCTTGGGCTGACTTTCTGGTGGGGAATAGAAAGCTGTCAACTAAATAAATGCCCTCAAATTATGGATTGGGATTGAGAGCTAAGACTATAAGAGACTGAGAATAAGATTGGACAGACCAACGTGGTGGTTAAATTCGTGTGTCTAGGCTGGAGGAGAGGGTAGGCTGTGATGGAGGTAGCTTTCTGAAGGAGTGACTCTTGACTTCAGAGTTAAAGAATTAATAGGAGTTTGGTATGCAAGGCATGGAAGAGAGATTTCAAAGGTATGGGACAGGAGAGAGCGGCAGGTATCCAGCTAGCACGGAGTTGGCAAGGAGAGTGTCAGGGAAGGAAGCTGTCACCCAAACATGGATGAGACCATGCAGGATCTTTCAGTGTTCTGTTCAAACATTCTGACTTTCTTCTAAGTGAAATGGAAACTTTGGAGAGCTTTTCCAGAGAGAAGGCTATGTTCCAGTCTGAGTTTCTGAATGTCCACTCTGGGCACTGTACGGGAAACAGATAGGAAAGACTAGTACAGTAGTTAATCTATGTGTCAGCTTGACTAGGATAAGGAATGTCCAGATCGCCTGGAACTCATCATACCTGTGCCGTGTGACGTTGTTTTCAGATGAGATTTGCATCAATATACCCGGTGAAGAGGGTCTGTCATCACCAGTGTGGGAGGGCATCATCCTCTCAGCTGTGGGCTGGAGTGATGAAAAGGCAGAAGAAAAATGAATTTGCTGTCGTGTCTTGAGCAAGGACATCCACTCCCTCCCTCGGGCCCTGGAGCTGCTGGACCTTAGGCTTTTGCTCGTAGACCAGGACTGGTACCATTGGCCACCCTCATTGTTAGACTTTAGGTTTGGATTGGTATTTCGTAGGCAGTTCCCCTGCTCTCCAGCTGAAGTCAGACCCTTCTCCGACTCCATACATGCATGAACTAATCCCTCATAATCTCCTCTCACTCTGGTGTGTGTGTGTGTGTGTGTGTGTGTGTGTGTGTGTGTGTGTGTGTGTATGTGTGTGTGTGTGTACATCCTAGTGGTTCTATTTCTTTGGGGGACTGTCCTATGGCCAGGTGCAAGAAGATTTCAGAAGGCCAGGCAAGAATGTTGACATCGTGGAGTGACGTGATGCAGTGGAAATGCAGGGAAAGCTTTGGACTCCACGTTTGTCCCTGCTTGATAAACTGGGAGCAAATAAAACAAGCACCCCCTCTTTGGTAGCGTCTTGCACTATTTGGTCAGGGAGCTAAGCAGCCAAAGGGCATACTAAAGGGAGGAGAGATGAGCATCAACCCAGCTATCTAAATGGTGACCTGCAACACATCTTTCCTTTTGAATGAGCTATGGTGGGGTGCCCTCCCCGCCCCCCACCCCTGCCCCCCGCCCCCCTGTTCGTTTCCTTTGAGAGCAGGTGTACAAACAATGCCTTGTTATTAACCGGTAGCTTTATTTCTACTTGACATTGTTGGTGGGGCTCTGTTGCCATGCTTTCTCTCTGACCACTGTCTTTTCGAGAAAGACCCTGTTCACTGCCGTTTTCCTGGTAGCACTTGTATACGGTTTCCAACGGCCCCTTCCCTTCTCCCAATGCATCTGGATTCCCTTCCAGTTCCAACTCCAAGAGATCCCAACAATTCCATGGTTAGAATGTGGAATTGAAAGAAGGGCGAAGACAGAGTGCGGCTGTAAAAAACACGTCGCTAATAGTCGGAGAAATGTAAATGAAAAACACTTACCGAGAGATGCCTTTTATAGCATCTACATTATTACACTAACAGAAGTAAATTGTATTTTGATTGTGGCTGGTTGAAAACCACATCCTACACGTATGAGGTATATAATCAGCTTAATCAGTTGCTGATCCCAGGACAATTTCATCTCAGAATATTGGGAAAGTGCAAATAACACAGAGTTTATTCCATTCTTCTTAGTAATTTAAATGTCACTTTGTTAAATGAACATGAAGACAGATTTGCATTCCTTGAATTCCGGGTTTCCAATAATAATCTAGCACTTTTTTTCCCTTTCTAGTACCAAGACAATGTCTTAATATACAATAAAGCCAGTGGTTATATTCAAAACGCTTTTCCTGGATGAGTGTCTTTGGTGCCATGATTTCCTTTTTTGTTTGGGGGTTTATGGTGTCAAATGTGTTTTCAAAAATCTTAATAAATACATCACTCATTAATTCATTGTCAACTTCGTCTTACCTTTGGATGGTTTGATGATGTCAGACCAGGGGTGCAGAGCGTATTTGCCGGCTGCTTCCCTGATAATCATTGCCTGTGGGTCCTTTAGGGGTCGGGAAGAAGGATGGAGTCCTTTGGGGGATAAACAGGAACTTTCTACTTCCTTTGATTCCTGTTCCTGCAGAGAGTCTTCCCCCATTGACCACTTCCCTCAGGCAGCAGCAGCTTCTTGCAGTAATGACAACTGAATTTAATGCCCAGATTTTCCAACACATATACAGCCAGCTTCATTCTTTCCCATTGGAGATGCCAGGACCTCTCCGTAGGCACCGCTCCTCAGGAGCTCTATAACCTTGACTTTAGTGCTAGGAGAGGGAACTACTTTCAGCAGCTGCCATCCTTTTAATATTTTAATGTTCTCTTCCTGCTTTCTCAGCTCTTCTCTCTCTCTCTCTCTCTCTCTCTCTCTCTCTCTCTCTCTCTCTCTCTCTCTCTCTCTCTGTGTGTGTGCATGTGCGTGTGCGCGAGTGCTCACATAAAAGTTAGAGAACAATGTCTGGTGTCAGTCCTCTCCTATCTTGTTTGAGACAGGGTCTCTTCATTAATTTTTCATTGCCATTTTGCCAGGCTAGCTGGCCCACGAGTGTGCAGCGATTATCTTGTCTCTACTTCCCCCTCTCTCCATACAGCAGCACCCAGTTTCTAATTGGGTTTGTGGGGTTCAAACTCACGTCCTCAACTTGAACAGCAACTGACCGCCTTTACCCATTGAGCTATCTGCTCTACCCTCCACCTAATTTTTTGAACACAAGCTCTCATTGAACCTGGAGTTTACCAATTTGGTCAGACCCGCTGGGCAATAAGACCCCAGGAACCGCCAATCTCCATCCAGAACTCTTAACACTAAGATTACAGACATGCACCACCACAGCCAGCTTTAACATGGGTCATGGGGATCCAGGCACTTTACTCGCTGAGCCACATTCTAGCCCTATCCCTTAATGCCCACCCCCCCCTCAAATTTTGCCTCTGTATTGGAGAGTGGCTGTAGCACTGCATAGCACGCAAAAGATGAGCTACCTCTGCAGTCCTTGGGGTCTTGTCTTATTTTGGAGACAGGCTCAATTACAAAACTCCAGCTAGCTTTGAAATCAAGCTGGCCTTGCACTTGAGATCCTTCTGTCTGTATCCTGATTGCTGGGATTAGAAGAATACACGACTTTGCCCACTCTAGTTAGTTAGCTACTGGTGCTGACACAATAGCTCTCACCTCAAAGGAAAAAAAAAAAGACGTGGTTTAGTCTGAAGAAAAGTATTAGTGACCATGGCTCAGGGACATAGATTTAGATCTCTCCAATGTGAAAGCAGTTTCATGGTAATAGAACAAAGAAAGTTATAAATCAAGGCACTTAAAAAATATATTAGCGGAGACACGAGAGAGGTGAGTTCGAGCCCCAGTTAGAATTGAGACTAGAGCATCACTGCATCTCTCCATAGAGAGATGTAAGTTGACTGAAAAAAAGGGGAGGGGTCCTGTTTTTACTTCTGATGTTACCTCCGACAGTTTTTAGCTTGCTGATGCGACAGTTTTCTTTATTTAATTAAAAAAATATATTGATTGATTGATTGGGGGGGGGATTGGTGCCACGGTGCATGTGAAGAAGTGAGGAAAACTTTCAGGAGTTAGTTCTGCCTTTCACCATGTATGTCCTAGGGATGGAGCTAGAAGGGGGACTCTGCTATAGCCTTGGATGCTAGCTGGCAACATGGATAGAGTAGTTGGTGGAGAACTAGGTCTTTTCTTTTCTTTCTTTCTTTTTTTTTTAAGTTAATAGACTCCAAAAGGTTTTTACCTTTTGTCAGATTGTCAGTTCTAGCCAACAGCAGGATGTTTGCTCAGATACAGAGATTGGGACAAGGAATGGCTATTTAGTAGGTTAAAGATCACCCTCCGATAAACTGTAATTAGACTCTGGAACTGCAACACTCCAACTTCTCCTATCACTGAAGTTTTAATCAGTCAATTCAACCTATGTAGACAGCTTCCTGGCAAGAAGTTCTTGTCCACACTACTCCGCCTTTTATCATGAAATCATCTCTGCTTAAATAGCTTGAGTGTCTTGGGTCCCCTGGTGGACACTGGGTGACAAAGTCACTAGGAAGCTTTGACTTTTCAGCTGTTCTGGAACCCCTGAGGCTGCCTGGAGCAGGGCTGCTTCCTCCAGGCTGTGGATTGAGGCGTGAAAGGTCGTGGAGACCTGCATGGCTGTGCTACAGAAGCCCTGCAGCCCCGCAGCCCCAGGGCCTTGTAGTTAATAAGCTGCAATGGTCCAAAAGGGAGAAGAATGACAGAAACCAGAGAGGTGGGTCGCATAAAAGTAGCCCTTGCCAGTTTTTCCAACTGAACGCCACAAGGAATTCTTTTTTTTTTTTTTTTTTTTTTTTTTTTTGGTTTTTGAGACAGGGTTTCTCTGTGTAGCTTTGCGCCTTTCCTGGAACTCACTCTGTAGCCCACGCTGGCCTCGAACTCACAGAGATCTGCCTGCCTCTGCCTCCCAAGTGCTGGGATTAAAGGCGTGCACCACCACTGCCCGGCCACAAGGAATTCTTAATAGGAGGATAAGAGGATTATATTTTTTTAACTAAGGGGAGATGATAAACAGACATACAAATATGTCCTCCCTTCCAAAAGAGAGAGGAGAGAGAGAGAGAGAGAGAGAGAGAGAGAGAGAGAGAGAGAGAGAGAGAGAGATTGGACAGCTCACGGCCTCAGGGTACCTCTTAGGATCTGTTCATAGACACATGGCCACAGGTTTGATAGCCATCCTCAGCTGTGATGTTCTCCTCAGCCTCGCTGGCAAACACCGTGTCCTGGTTTGTTTTTGGTAACTGGATACAAATTAGGGTCACACAGGGAAGAGGGAACCTCATTTGAGAAAAGGCCTCCCTCAGACTGGCCCGTAGGCAAGTCTGTAGGGCATTTTCTTGATTGATGATTGATGTGGGGGGCACCGCTGACTGGGGGTGTCACTCCTGGCCAGGTGTTCCTGGACTGTATATGAAAGCAGGCTGAGCAATCTGTGAAGAGTCTGCCCTGAGTTCCTGCCTTGACTTCCCCTAGTAGACTGTGACTTAGGATAAGTAAATCAAATAAACCCCTTTCCCTTCAAGTTTCTTTTGGTCGATTTTTTTCCCCACAGCAATAGAAAACAAACTGGAACACATTCTAAAAATAAAATACTGAAAAGGAGTTGGTGGAAAACAAAACCAACAAAAACCAACAACAACAACAACAAAAAAAAAAAACCCTCAAAAGACCCCACAGGATGTAGCTCAGATATAGGTCAAAAAGTCATCATTTCTGCCCGTGGTTGCTACAGTAGAGGCTGGGTCATTTGGTGTTTTGGTGATGGCTATCTTGAGAATTGCCTGGGAATGTTTGTTAGGAGGCAGCCCAGGGCTTGCTGACTGATATACCACACTAGCAGTGTTCTCCACCTTTGGAGCCTGTTCTTGCAGCCCTAAGCCTTTCTTAAAGACAAAGCCAACCAGGTTAGTGTGAAGAGGAAGCACAGACAGGACTCAAAACAGCCCTTCATTTTCTTTTCTAGTTTAGATCTCCACGATCCCCAATACCATGTCTATGATGTCATAGGACAACAGAACCAGGACACTGAGTGTTGGATTTACGGAGTCCGTTTCCTATCCTACCTTGTTCCCAGAGGTTACCTAGTTCTTTCCCTCCTGGAATATTAGGAAGTAGTTTTGTAATGTGGAGGATAAATTAAAAACAGTACTCAGCTCTTCTGTTTACACAGTCTGTTCATGGTAAGAGTCTGGGTCTTATCTTTTTCCTAATCTATTTGAGTTTGTCTTTGAAGAACGAACAGCCCACTGTTTGTATGGATGGAGACTTTCTGCTTTGGGACCATAGGGCTTTTTGGTCCTGAAGCAAATTCTTGGCATCTGAGATCTCCTTAAGCCTTCACAGATACCCTCAATGTCTCCTCCCCAAGAAACAAAGGAGTCTTTCCTTTCTGATCTGGTCCACACATAATCCTAGACTAACTTTTTAAACCAAAACTCAAATCAAACCCCTCTCCTATTGAAAAGCCTCAGCGATGCCCTGTTGTCTACAAGGCAATAACCAAGCTACCGTCCTGTCTTGAGAGATGCCCTTTCACTGAGCCAGGCCCTCGGGGGGTTCCTCATCGAGCCACTCTGGGGAAAATGAGCTGCCATGTGAGGAATCCAGTACTCTGACAGCCCCTGTTATAAAGACGTCAAAGGTAGGGGTGCATGGAAAGGAGCTTGGACTGTATGAAGAAGGGGTGAGGTCAGCTATCTCTTTGTCCCAGTTGAACCTACACCTTAATCCTATCCTAGGCAATTGCTGAGTCCATTTACATGAGAATCCAGAGAGATTGGCAGAACTTGGTGGCATCCAGTCAGACCATGGCAGAAGCTGGGATGAGAGGCTGAGACAGGGGGAGAGCTGCCAACAGTTCTTCTGTCTTTGTGGGGCTCAGCTTCACTACGTGTTTGACCAAAGTGGAGTACTCTGGGCTTGCTCCATGAGTAGTGTCGGTTTCCAAGAGCCGGTGACCTCATAGCTGAGAGGTGGAAGTTGCCAGCTGCTTAAGGGGGCTTGGGCTTGGAAAGGGCATGACGTCACTTCTGCTATCGTCTATCAGTCCTGCAGCCACGGAACCCAGGTTCAAGGCCAAAGGACACAGGCATATCTTAATGGGAGAAGTCCCAAAAACTCAAGAACTGCATTCATGAAAATCACAATCTCATCGGCTAGCAGTTATTTATATTTATATTTCATGTGTGAAATATACCCACTCCCCCCTTATATGTATTCCTACCATTGCAGGCACTCGACTTTTTAAACTAAGTTGTTTACATGTTTTCTAGCACTCTTAACTTCCCATAGGCTATATAAGCTACCTGATTCATCCTCACATCCCTCTGTCTGGCATGCACTTCGTACAACACATATATGTACCCTGTAAAAAACCAAGTCTCTATGGCTAACATCGCACACATGTGCAATCAATGGATTGTGATAAGCATAAATTGAGAAAGAAGAATGTCAACTAAAAATATTTTATTTAATGATAATTTCCCAAATGTATGCCCCCACTTCAAAGTTGACTAGGGTCAACTTGAAAATTGAAAACTTTTTTTTTTTTTAATTTAAAGTCAAAATGGAACTATAGAAAGACTTCGTTAAGTCTCACTGAGGGAGCATGTGCATGGTGCTTCAATTGACAATCAGCAGGACTGCATGTGTGATAGTGGGCCTATGAGGATATAACAGATCTGAAAGTTTTTTTCTTGCCTAGTTATGTCATAACCACCATAACGTCATGACTGGATCATAGTGAATTATTCTCGAGCTTGTACTGATGATGGTATGACACACCTCCAGCAATCCATCAGTAGAAAGGTACAGCTCATACAATTATTTACAATACATAATACTTGATCATGATAAATGCCTGTGTGACTGGTTTATGTATTTATCATACTGTATGTTTTTTATCATTCTTTCACAATACACTCCTTCTAGTTCTGGTAAGGATAAATTGACTATAAAACATGATGCCATTTACATCAGGAGCAGCCTGACATGTCTCCTGTTTACTTCCTCTCTTAATTGAAACATTCCTCTTGTGCTTGACTTAACCTTTTGTTCATCGTGGCCCTAGAAACTCCAGGATAGTTTGTATGCACATTCCTTATAGCCTAGGTGTGTGCCATGGCTGTCTGTGTAGTAAGATACCATTTAGAGTTGTGCAAGTAAATTCTATGATGTTTTCACAACCATAAAATTGCTTAACACTGCTGCAGGCTGCAGGAATATATCATAAGAACTCAGCTGGTTACGGTAAAGTCAGTACCTGGAGGGATCAAGGATTTACTTCAGAGGAAGCCAAATTCCAAGGAGCTTTTGGTGTTATTTGGCTTGTTCTATATCAGCTTTATTTTGTTATGAATATGTGTGCCTTCCAAGTTTTTCCAATTGACTTTTCCCTAAGAAGGGCTAACAGTGTAGACTGATCACTCTCTGGACATACTCATTCCAGGTATTTGGAGAACAGCCTCAGGAAAGGCTTTCTCTAGAATCAGATATCTTCCTTAGCCACTTTCAAGGACTACGGGAAATACCGCCCAGGTGGGCGCCCAACTTCCAAGGACTAACAGTGATAACAGCCCACGTGCAAGTCTCCTGACTTACCGTAAATTCCACAAGGAGACACTTCCTAGGTCAGGTGGACGTTAAGTAATAGCTTTACACAATTTGGCTTGGACCCTTCCTTTATATACCGGGACTTCCAGGGCAAGGGACAGAGAAGAAAAGAGAGAATAGAAAAACTAAATGGGTAAGAACTTGAGAGGAACAAACTGAGATGGGGAAGAACTAGGTTGAAGGGCTAAAAGAGAGGACTAGAGGAATGAGATAGAAGATGAGGAAGAGCCAAATGGGGAAGAATAAGATGAGGAAGAAGGAGATAGGAGAGAAGGAGATGGGAAAGGAGCTGATATGGGAAAGAACAAGATGGAGGAGAACCTAGAAGGGACAGAAGTAGATGAAGGAATTAAGATAGAACCTAGAAGGAACAGTAGATAAATATAGAGAGAAATCAGGCAAGAAAGGAGCTAGGCATGAGAACAGAACTGAAGCTGTGTATAAAGGATGTTATGCCAGAGGAATTAAAGCAAGTGGGCTATAGAGCTCGGTGTGCTGAGATTCTATTTCCCAAAAATAGTCCTCGCCATTAGTAGTTCTCTCTCCTGAGCCCTGGTATGTATAATGTTAAGGTTGGTCCCTCTAATATTATACAAGATAACACTTTATACTTTAGTGCTTACCCCATCAGTAAATGACACATGGCAGTAACTGTAGTAAAATTCACCATTTTTTTTCCCCAACATGCTTATGTTTTATCTTTACTTTTATGTTCTTTTCTCTTAGGGTCCTGGAGAAGTCCCACAAAAGACCACCATCCACATATGCAATCAACAAGAGTGTTTATTATCTTGAGAAAGCTTCCAGCATGCTGGGGCCAGCCGTCCCACACAAAGGCAAAATAACATAATCCAGAGAGGAGCTCACAGGCTCTTTTTTAAGCACAATCAAGGGGAGTTTTTAGGGCAGTTAGGTCACTTTAGATATGATTGGCTTAAGCAAGTGACAATCATATTAGTACATTCTAATTAGCTAGGGCTGGCAAGGAGCTGGTTAAGGCTACAGCTTTTTCATTTGTTGGCAGGCTTGGACAAGTCCCAGGCTTTGTCTTGAGTTGTTATAGAGGCTGGCTTATCTATGCGCTGACTGTGGGGGCTGGCTCAATGGCGCAGGCTTGGTACTTCTTATCTCCCTTGTCCCTGTTGTCAGGGGCATTAGTGATTAACTGCTCTTTGTTCGTGGCTCTCTCAGAAACTGCTTGTTCATCCTCAGAAAACTGAAATTGAGGCCTGATTTCTGAGAGAAGACTGGGCAGCCTGTTATGGTATCTGCTTGCTCCTCTTTTTATTATTTTCCTTCTGAGATGAGAGAACTATGGGGTCAGGTATGGCCTTATCCAGTGGTAGGTCACTTCTCCAGCTCTGTATTAATTGATTCTTCATTGCTATCATCAAATAGTTAAAAGAAGCAACTTAAAGGGATATATTTTGGTTTATGATGCAAAGGCATACGCTGAGTCCATCATTGCAGGGCAAGCAGATCGTGGCAGGATCATGGGGTGGCTGCTCATACTACGTGTAGACTCAGGAACAGAGAGATGAATGCTAATGTTCCACCCATTTTCTCCTTTTTATTTAGCTCAGGCCCCCAGCCCATGAGATTCTGCCATCCACATTTGGATTGAATCCTCTTTCTTCAGTTAAATCGTCCTGGAAACACTTTCATAGACATGCCCAGAGGTATGTTTCTACAGGGATTCTAAATTCCATTAAATCGACAACCCTAATAACTCTGACCTGGGCAATTTGACATCCAAATACACCACTTTAAGTCATAACATTCAACTCCCGAATCCTAAGCCACATAAAGCAGAATGTACTCAGACTATCTCTAGACATCCTCGTAGTCTAAAGACTGTTCAAAAGTCCAAAATCTCTTCTGAATCTTTCCCTACACTGTCCCAATGCAGAGCACTAGGTTTCTCTTTAATGATGCTAGTCTTTTAACTATGACAGCTGCTTTCAAGCCCACCTTTTTTTTTGTTTAGAAACCAGCTCACACTACTTTCCTCTCAAGCTGGACATTGTTTCCATGTATTTCCGCGTCACTGTTTCTCTCTCACAGTGGATGAAAACCGTGAGCTGTAGCCACGGCAACCTGAACATGATCCTGTTTTGAGATTTTTTTTTTTTCTCCACCAAACAAATTAGTCCACTACTTTTTATTTCAGCTTCACTCAACTTCCCAGGACACAGGCAGAATGCAGGCAGGTCCTTTGCCATGAGTGACCTCTAGCAAAGTTCCCGACAGAGTCCTTGCTCTCCTCTGAGACCTTTTCAGTGAGGCCTCTACTGTCGCATTTGTCTCAACCTTCTGGTAATTCTCAAGACCCAGTGAAGTGGCCCACTGAGCCCTTCTTACAGTGCTCGGGGGCTTTGCTAGCCTGAAGCTCCAAACTTTCCCCCACTCTTCTTGCAAATCAGCTCCACAGGCCTGAGAACCACGGTCATTTTATTCCAGTTTCAGCCCTATACATCAGTACCTGTTTTCTGTATTAGTTACCTTTCTTATTACCTTGACAAGATACAGCTTGAGGAAGAAAGGATTTGGTTTGGCTCACAGTTTGAGAGCATACTCCATCATGGCAGGGAAGGCCTGTTAGCACAGACTTGAGGTGGCTGGCCATATCATGTGTGCACTCAGGAAGCTGAGAGATATGGATGCTGTATTCTACTTGCTTTTTCCTTTTTTTTACTCAGTCTGGGATCTCAGCCCATCACTTGGTGTATCCCACATTTATGGTGGGACTTTCCTCCCCATAGACACACTCAGGTGTTTTTCCATGGAGGTTGTCAACCAAAATTTATTGCTCTCATCTCGGGGAATACGAGACAGTTTATTTTAGAACCAAGTGTGAGTGACCATGGCCTAGAAGCTCAGATTTAGATTGCCCCCAAATTCCGTGTTCCAATGTGGAATCAATTCCATGATGTTTTGGTAGCAGCTGTCATAGTTGGGGTTTCTATTGCAGTGAAGAGGCACCATGACCACGGCAACTCTTATAAAGGAAAACATTTAATTTACTGGCTTACCGTATCAGGGGTTTAGTTCATTATCATCATGGTGAGAAGCATGACAGTGTGCAGGCAGACATAGTGTTGGAGAAAGAGCTTAGAGTTCTGCATCTGGATCAGCAGGCACCAGGAAGTGAATGTCATACTCGGCCTCACTTTGAGATCTCAAAGCCTGCTCCCTAGTGACACACTTCCTCCAACAAGGCCACACCTCCTAATGGTGCTACTCCTTATGAGCCTATGGAGGCCATTTTCTTTCAAATCACCACAGCAACAGAACAAAGAAAACCATTATCAAGACATGTAAACAGTAGGTGTGGGGTTCCAGCACAGTGGGGAGGATCTTATCTATAGATCTTAGATGTTTTCTGATTGGTGGAAATCTTTTTTTTTTTATTTTTTATTTATTTATTTATTTCTTTTTGGTTTTTCGAGGCAGGGTTTCTCTGTGTAGCTTTGCACCTTTCCTGGATCTCGCTCTGTAGACCAGGCTGGCCTCGAACTCACAAAGATCCGCCTGGCTCTGCCTCCCGAGTGCTGGGATTAAAGGCATGCGCCACCACCACGCGGCTTGGTGGAAATCTTATGATTTGGTTGGTGGAAATTTAGAGTTTTGTTAAGTTCATACAATTCCAAAGAGTGGGGCAAAGAATGACCTTTTAGTGGGCCAAAGATAGCCCCAGATAAATTGGAATTAGGCTCTGGATCGGTAACCTTTCAACCTCTCCACAGTCATTGAAGTTTTAGTCAATCAGCTTTTTCAGATACAGTTTCTTTTCAGGAATTTTCATTCACAAGATTCTGTCAAGTTGGCAAGCTCCTACATCTCTCAACTCTCGTCAAAGGCACTTTCACTTGATATGTCTGTAGTATAATACAAGGCAGGAGGTCTGTGGGTTTGTAAGCCCACTCCAGACCCAGTATCTCCTTCTGTCTCTCTCTTTCTCTCCCTCCCCCCCACCATCCCCCTCTCTGCCCATGGATCAAGATGTAGCTCTCAGCTACTGCTCCAGCACCTGTCTGCATGTCTCCATACTCCCCGCCATGACAATGGACTAAACCTCTGAAACTGCAGCAAGCCCCAATTAAATGCTTTCTCCTGTAAGAGTTGCCTTGGTCGTGGTGTCTCTTCAGAGCAATGGAACAGTAACTAAGACAGAAAAGGAAACTCAACAGTGGCTTGTGGAGCCGTGCATACCGCTGAGTCACTTTTTCCTCTCTGATCATAGAAGTTTCTTGTGGAAGTCCCCGAAGAGACACAAAAGAGTCTCCCCAAGCCTCAGGAAAGTGGGACAAGCTGAGCCAGATTGGAGAATATGAAGAGGAGGGTGGGTTTGAGAAAAGTGCTTCTCCAACAGTTCCTTTTCTCTGAAATGATGCCTGAACATAGGTGGTGCTAGCAGCAGGTAACTCACCCCCACCCCAACATCAGGGAGAGGAGCTATGCCTAGCAGTAAGAGCAGCAGCAAGTCATGTATCAGGTTGCTTTGCTTCTGTACATCATGTAGTGTTTCTGTACATCATGTAGTCCCGGAGCACCAATGTTCTGTCCATAGCTGACCCATTGAGAGAGGTGCCTGGGCAGGCCTGGACCTGCCTGGCCAAGAGAGTTTGTGTGAATGCTTCCTAGTGAGACACAGCCCGCTGCCTGTCTCTGGCTGATTTTTCTCGTTATCATTGTAGCATGGTATGGAAGCAGGGGGTCCCAGCTTTGTGCTAAGCTTTCAATCACTTCCAGCACTGACTCTCACCGGGGATCATCCTGCCCTTTAGTTTTCATCACAAGCTAGGAGATTGCCTGAGCAGCTCCTCTTTAAAAACCCACCCTGCACATAGGGAAACACAGAAACAGTTAGTGGTGAGTTGGGGGCGTAGAGCATTCAGAATCCTGTGAATGGTACTTGCAGAGTTAGTTACCCAGCAGAGCTTATTCAGGGATCCTGTATCCGGGTAAGGCAGAGAAAAAGAAAAACAGTAAAGGATATCTCAGGACCTTTGGTTGATGGCAGGTATTTGACAATAGCTAGATTTAAAAGGCAAGGAGATGGTTAGTAGGTTGTGTGTGTGTGTGTGTGTGTGTGTGTGTGTGTGTGTGTGTGTGTGCATGTGGAAGTATGTGAGTCTAGATATGCACATGTGCAGGAGGTAAAGAATGAGAGAGGGAAAGAAGAAGTGGAGAGAGAGGGGAGAGAATAAAGCAAGCCGGATAGAACCTGCTGGATCAGGTAGCAGGTCAGAGGTGGACTTGCGTTGAGATGGTGACTTAGCAGGGTCAATGCTGAAGAAATAAGCATCTTCCTTTCACTTGTTACCTCCTAGATGATGCCTTGCAACATCTCCAAGCAGCCCTAAGTAGAGAACTGTGTACAGGTCAGCCTTTCCGGCTACCCAGCAGTCAGAGAAGAGTGAGGTGAGGCTGAAGGACTGGATGGAAGCTTTCCCAGCTGAGGCCTAGCCAGATCATTTATGACATTGACCTGTTTTCACAGTCCCACATATGTTTGCTGCATAGTGACTTAGAGGCCGGAATTGCTGTTAGTTCTTCTGAAGACTCATGTCTTTGTGGCCATACAAGAGAGGGCACCATGCTTGAAGATGCTCCTCTTTCAAATAGCACTTACTTGTTGACAGATGCTGAACCTACTCTTCTCTCTTGTGAACACACTCCTCAACCTTGACCTTAGATTTCCCCTGGAAGTATACTGAAGATTATAATATTCCAAGGATTTAGCTTCTTTTTTTTTTTTTTTTTTTTTTTTTCTCGAGACAGGGTTTCTCTGTGTAGCTTTGCGCCTTTCCTGGAACTCACTTGGTAGACCAGGCTGGCCTCGAACTCACAGAGATCTGCCTGCCTCTGCCTCCCGAGTGCTGGGATTAAAGGCGTGCACCACCACTGCCCGGCGGATTTAGCTTCTTATAATTGGCCACTGTAGCTCTTGACCTTGCCTATGAGTCTTCTGCTACTGAATGTTGGTCTGATGTGATTGTTTCCCTTCTTTCGGTCTGGTAGCATCTCATATCAGCCTCTCATACTCCCATTGCCATGCTCCAAATAGTTTGACTCCATCTTAAGCATCAAACAAAGGGCCTTGCAAACTGCAGGTTCTACACTTGGGAAGCTTGATAAAGCACACGCTTCGCCCATTCTATGCTCAGTCCCTTCACAGGGTCCTTCAGGTGCTTACGTCTTGGAAGGTGAGGTCATTCCCTTAAATACCCAGGATCATCATCTATGCTTAAAGGAAAACCTCTTCTTGGCTGCTCCTCCCTGCTCTTCACTCTAGGTAACCCTGTTGGCCCTGATCTCCCTACAACAATAGAAGGAAACCTTTCTTCTTTCTCAAGCTATCTGGTGTTGTGTGCCTTGGTTTGATTTGTTTAGGGGGCTCTGGCGTCTGCTTTGATGTTTCACATATGTCAATCAAGCCTCCAGACTGGTGCTCTCTGGAGCCAAGTCCTGGTTCCCATTCTTACTTTTCTATTTTTACATTCGTACCCACTATGCTTTTCTGATTTGGCTCTTCGAAGCTTTGGATTTGGACTTGAGCTTAGTCTGTATTATTTCCCAGCCCTTGACAAGGAAATAGATTTTGGTGGGTTGTTTTGTTGTTGTTTATTGTTTGACTAAGTAATATGCTGTGTTGAATATTGTCAAGATCTCTAAAGACCTATGTATTAAAACCTAGGTCCCCAAGGTGGCACTGTTGGAAGGCAGTGAAGCCTGTTGTGTGGTGTTCAGGTAACTGAGGGGATGTTTTGGGGAGTCTAGTCTCTCTTTAAGCCTTCTGGCTTGCTAGGCAAGTGGTTTGCTCCATTGTGTACTCCTTCTGTGTTGTGTCTCTCTGGCCAGAGACCCAAAACAACAGTGTTGCCCGATTTTAGAATGATACCTCCAAAACTATGAAGCAAAATGTACCGTTCTCCTTATAAGGTAACTGCCTGTGGGGTTACTTTGTGCAGGGTGACACGAAGCGTGTTAATACATGGTTTCCAGACCCCTCACACCTAACCCAATGCTTAACGATGAGGAATCTCAGGAGCATTTTAGAGGCTTCAGAATCCTTTTAGAGATTTTTGTCTTCATTTCCTTTCATTTCACAAAATCCACACTTTCGTATTGCCATCTTAGAAGGAGGAGGGTTTTAAGTGAGCTGCAAGGTTGTGTGCATAGAGAATATTGCTGGGACTTAATGTGTCTTTGCAATGATATATTAAATGCATCATTTAGAATGTCTTACATTACTTTGTATTCTGAAAAGAAAATGTCCCCTAGAAGTGAAAGACAGCGCACGTGTTAAATGCTTCTGACAGCATCTGACAGCATGTGTGGGAAGTCACAATTTGGAGAAGTCATCTGGCACTTCCTGGAGATGCACCCTGAATTTGGTGGTTTCTCCACTCATATAAATTTTATTACCTTACAAAATGATTTAGAAATAGCCTCATATGAAAGAGGAATTCAGGTTCAAGAGGGACCATGAAATGATCTGGGTACCTTTTCTGGAACAGAAATCAGAGCTGATAGATTTTTTTCTTTCTTTTTTTTTCTTTTTTAAAGAAAAGGTCTCTCTAGGTATCCCTGGGTAGCCTGGAATTCATAGAGATCCACCTGCCTCTGTCTCCCAAATGCTGGGATTAAAAATAGATATCATTGTGCCCAGCGGTGAGCTGATGGCTTTTAATTAGAAATCTCCTATCATCTGTTTCAACAATCAGCTGTGTCATTGGCATTTTGCACAGTGCTTTATAAGGAACCTGAACATGAGAGGTACTGGCTCACAATGAATGTTCAAATACTTGAATTATGTTCACCTGCTCTGTATTTACTTTTTCCTCGGTTGTTTGTTATAACCCTACCTTCATCAGTACCACCACAGTCATCCCTGACGTTTCCACTAGCTATGAACCATTCCCTTCTCAATCAAAGCCTCCTTTCAAACTGGCTACTAACAAGAAACATTGTAACTTGCAGCATGAACTTCTTAGTCAGGATGGACTGAGGCTGTTCGATTCACACCCACCCAATGTCTTTCTGAGGAAAGGAATGTAGGGCTCTTATTTTCATTTTATCTTTAAGGCTATGGAGACAGAACAATTCCTTGCTCTTTGGAGATGCACTTCTGATCAGAATAACCACAGAGGCTAAGCAGCCAGTAAGGGACAAAGGGGAGGATGTTGTCAGTCTTTCTTGTTGGACTATCTTTTGGGACCGCCAGCCTCAAAAGAATGACATGAAGACTTAATGTTAATTATGAAATAATTAATAATAAGCCTTTAACTAAGGCTTGCTCCCAACCAGCTCTTATAACTTAAATCAACCTGCTTCTATGAATCTATGTTCTGCCAGGTGGCTTTTTACATCTCCTCCATTCTGTATGTCCGACTCCCTCCAAGTCTCACTGGCATCTCCTTCGTACACCTAGATTCATCCTGAGTTCCTCTCTGCCCCTTGAAGCCCCACACATTCGTTCATGGCCAGCTATTGGCCATTCAGCTCCTTATTAAACCAATCAGGTACCTTAGTTGGGCAAGATAAAACATCGACACATCTTTATAGTTTGCTCAAATATCTCACAACAGGAGGAGAGGCTTTTCCCAAGGAAGGAGAATTAGAATATAGTGTTATAAAGACATAAATGGGAAACTAGGATTAAATGAGAAAGGAAATGGGATGGCAGGGTAAAGGAGGGAATACTGGGAGGAATGACTTACACCAAAGGCATTTTGAGAAGCCATATGGAAACTTACTACTGTGGAAACATCAATATATACATATATGAAAAGAATTTAAATGGAGTCACCCTATAATGAGGAGACAATGCCCCAGCTAGACATCTTCTGGCACTAAGTCTAACTTCCAGTGTCAGGAATGAGTTACATTTGATCGCATTGTTGGCCAAGGAGGTCTCATTGATCCCCCTTCAACTATAACAGACTATTGCCAAGGCCATTGGCTACCCTCTACAACCTGACAGTAAGTCCCTGCTGCTGAAGAAATTGCTTATGGATGTCATCAAACCTGGAGAAACTGAAACGATGCCCAACCAGAAGCTTTGTCCTTACTGACCAGGATTCATGGTGCTGAAAGATACTATGCATGCAAGAGAAAAGTAATCATAAATACCACTTAGCCACAAACCCTGTGACCAATAACAGGTGCCTGCCTGCAAGATATATTGTTACACTAGTGGTGCACATGTTATGGGGTTAACCAACCACTTTTTAAATAAGTGGATTTAAGGCCCACTCTATGAGATAAAAGCCATACTTGATACCAATGAAGTGCACAAGAACCTAAGACCAGACAGGTCATGGGCCTAGAGGAAAATGTACTGCTATTATTACTCTGCTAAAGGAACAGGGCAATAAAATGACTTCTAATGATCTATAGTTATACCCATAGGTCAATGTATTGCTCAGTTCTCATCAGAGAAGTTTCTTCTTTCAGTAGACAGCAACTAACAGAGAGATCTAAAACTGCACAATGTGCAGAGAATGAGAGACTTTGGAGCCGTCAGTCCTAAATGGGATGTCTCTATCAAACCCTTCCCCTCGGGGTTCAGAGATTCGTAGAAGAGGCAGAAAGAGTATAAGAGCCAGAGGTGGGGGATGATTCCAAGGAAACATCATCTTCCAGCCACAACAGGGTTAATACATATATGAACTTAGAGACTGTGACTATGTGTACAAGATGTGCCCAAGTTCAAACCAGATAAAATTCCCAGCACTGAGGAGAAGTAGACACCAAGTCCCACCCTTTATCAACAGGCTCTTTGCAATTGATACTTGCTGGGAGACAAAACTAATTTTTCTTCAATGGACAATATCAACCACACTACAAGGTAGTCTCATGCATGGGAATAGATGGCCAGCATGGAACAGACTCCATGACTTTTTGTGTGCTTTATATTTTGGATACATGTATATGAAGAAAGGAGGGAGGGCAAGAGGGAGGGAGGGAGGGAAGGAGGGAGGGAGGGAGGAAGGGAGAGAGGGAGAGAACAAAGAAGGTGGACAGATAGGGAAGTGAGGAGGATCTGGTAGGAGTTGGGGGCAGGGAAAGAATATGATCAAAATATATTGTATAAAATTACTTTTCTATTAAAAAAAAAGAAAAAGAAATATGCTCCTGGCAAGGTGAGGCGGCCCAGTGGTAAAAGGCACTTGCTGCTAAACCTGATGACCTGAGTTCAATTCCCCCATCCCATATGACAGATGGTGAGAATTGAGTTCCTGAAGTTGTCTTCTAATCTCCACACATCCCTGCACATATACATACATACATACATACAAACATACATACATACAGATGAGCATCTACAAGGAATGGTAGAAATAGAAGGTGTCTGTGTGTGTGTGTGTGTGTGTGTGTGTGTGTGTGTGTGTGTTATATACGTGTGAGGTATGTGTATATATGCTTGCGTATGGACATGTATATGAACATGTGGAAACCCAAGGTTGACATTATGTATCTTCTCAATCATTCCCCATCTTTATTTTTTGAAACAGGATCTCTCATTGAAACTGACTGTCATCAGTTTGGCTAGGCTGGCTGAGCAGTGAGATTTCAGTTTCTGTTTGTCTTTGCTGCCCTATCCCTCAAGGCAAGGGTCACAGGCACATGCCATTATGCTCAGTCTTTCACATGTGTACTGGAAGTCTAAACTCTGGTTCCCCTGCTTGCCAGACAGGCACGTCAGTGTCTGAGCCATCACCCAGATCTCACTTTAAAATTTTACATGAAAGACTAAATCTAGCCAATGATTATTAATGACTACGAAAGCACAGCTGATGTAACACTGTAATGGGTAAATCTGTCTGACAATGCCGAAGCCTATTTGTCAAACTCACTATCACATAAGAGAGGGAGTCACATGTCTTCTGAAGCAACAAAACAGGAAGAGCCTGACGCAGACTCAAATCTTATTAACTCTCTAAACTCAACAGTCAGTGTGCAGGGAATACAGGGCATGGAAGAGCACATTGAATGACACTGTGTATGTGTGCGCGCGCGCAGTGGTACAGCCCTGTAAACCCAGCACTTGGCAGGCTAAGGCAAGAGGATTACAAGTCGGCAGTGAGCCTGGGCTATACAGTGAGTTCCAAGACACTCTAGGCTGCATAGTGAGACCCTGTCTCCAAAACCAAACCAAACCAATAAGTAGCCAAACGAAAGATGTCTTGAAGGTGCGATGTAAATCATGAATGTGGAAAGTTCTAGGAAGCAAACAAGTTGGTTTTCTCAACAGATAAAATAGAAAAATTAAAAAAGTTGTGGTGGAGATATCAATATATTGACAGAGTTAAAAGACTTGTTTGAATTCTGATTTGAAAAAAATAAAAATTTCAAGTATTTTATTATTTATTTATTAATTTATTTATTTGGTGTGTGTGTGTGTGTATGTGTGTGTGTGTGTGTGTGTGTGTGTGTGTGTGTGTGTGTGTACATGCTCCTGTGGTCAGAAGACAACTTGTAGGAGCTGGTTCTTTCCTTCCACCATGTGCCTCCCAGGGGTTGATCTCACGTTTGTCAGGCTTAGTGGTAAGCACCTCTTGCTGGCCCATGAACCAAATACACCATGTGCCTCCCAGGGGTTGATCTCACGTTTGTCAGGCTTAGTGGTAAGCACCTCTTGCTGGCCCATGAACCAAATTGAATAGTTACAAACCCGTGTAAAAATTTTTAATGGTAATTGGAACTTTAACATATGGAAGGCTTTCTAATTTTGTTGTGTATAATAGTGATTAAGTATTTTCCAGGGATATTTTCTGAAATAATTATGAATGAAATTATATGCTGAGCATGGTAACCTACTCCTTCCAGAGCTTGGGCTAGCCTCTACTATATAGTGAGCTTGTGGACAGCACAGGTGGCATAAGACCTCTGTCTCACAAAATATGTACATGGCTGTGTGCAGTGGTGTGCACCTTTAATCCCAGCAGGTGGAGGCTTTGTGAGTTTAAGTCTAGACTGGTCTAAATATGGAGTTCTAGGCCAGCCATGGACAAATAGTGAGACCCCGTTTTGTTATCGTTGTTGTTATTGTTTTAAATGTACACTAATTTCTTGTATTTGCTCTCCTACAATCCAGTGTGGAAAAAAATTCCCATCAGCTGGGCTGTGGTGGCACATGCCTTTAATCCCAGCATTTAGGAGACAGAGGCAAGTGGATCTCTGCAAGTCTGAGGTCAGCCTGGTCTACAGATAGAATTCCAGGACAGCCAAGGCTACACAGAGAAACCCTGTCTCGAAAACAAAACAAAACAAAACAAAACAAAACAAAACAAAACAAAACAAAACAAAACAAAACAAAACAAAACAAAACCAACTACATTAATGCATTGTAGAATAGGAATCCCTAGAGCCTCCTTCCCCCACTCAGAAATTGTCTTATGGGAGCACAAAGTTGGGTGCATCAAAGTACAGTCAAGTACAGTCAAGTACTTGTGGTATTTGCTCACTAGAGTTTCTCCTCTCAGAACAGCACAGCATGAATAAGAAGAACCTCTCAGGGTAGCTGCTCTTGGGGCACAGACCTATCATTCTAGTACTCAGAAGCCTGAGCCTGGAGGGTTACAGGTTTGAAGTCAGCATGATTTTCATGAAGAGACCCTGTCTATTAATGACAATGGCAAAAGTCTCTTTAAATTCTCACTGCTTGCTGGGGAGAAAACAAGAAGAGTAGGGATTATGTCTAATATTCTGTCCTGTCAAGGGACCACCAAAGCCATTGGCCTGTCTTGCTTGAGTCTAGGCAATGAAGTCAGCTGGAATTAGCAGAGCATCAGGATCGGGTGATTCTAAGAACAATGGTGACCAATGAATTAACTGAGCGATAGAGGCATGCAGACCGGCATCAGGATGGAGCTCCTAAGGATAAACTGGCAGCATGCTTCAATTGGGGGATTATACATGTGCTTGAACTCACAGGGCATATAGTCCAGAAAAGACTCCAAACAGCTTCAAGTCTCTAGCCAAACTGACAGGTGAAAATTTTTCCTATATGGAACCAAACTACAGAAACAAGCAGGGATTGATTTTTCAAATTATAGGGCACCGATGGAATGTAAGAAAGGATCAGTGGGTGATGTCCTATCAAAGGAACACATTGAGACTCTAGAAGATGACTCCAAACACATACAAATTTCAGAAACAGTTAAGAATAATAGTTGTTAGGACGCTCCATGAACTAAGATCTCAGGCAAACGACAACTGACAGAAATTCTGGAGCTGAAGACCACAAAGTTGAATGAAAAAATTCACCACAGAAATGAACATTAGCCGTGATTAAGCAAAATGAGAAAAACCAAAGACAGGCCACTCAAAATCCCTGAACGAGATGCCTGAAAATCACAGAGGTGGATAAAAAAGATGATGGAAACCTAAGGCACACAGGGATATCATCACTCAGACAAACACATGCATCCGGTGAGTTCCAGAAAGAGAGGAAAGAGAGAAATGACCACAGAGCTAATTTAAAAAAATATCTAAGACCATCCCAATTCTGAAATTAAGAAAAAAAAGAGGGGATTCCAAAGTAAGAAAGTCAAAGGACTTCTTCAAAGAGGAAGACCCAAAAGAATCTCACACTGAAACTCAGTATAATCCAACAGCCAAAAAGCTGAGACAGAGAACTGGTAGCATGAGAGAAACAATGTGTGTGTAAGGGAGCTTCTGCAAGATTAGCAGATTTCTTAGCTCAAACCTACAAGGGCTGGAAGGAAGAACAATATATTTATGTTCAAAATGCTGCCAACAAGGAATAGTATATTCTCTCAAGTTACACGTCAAAAATGAAAATATAAAGGCTTCCAGATAAGCAGAAGCTGAAAATGTTCATCGACACTAGAATGCCTGATCAGAATGTAAAAGTTCTTCAAGTTGAAATGAAAAGACATTAAACAGCAACACAAAAACATTTAATAAATATAAACTTCGGATCTGGAGAGATGGCTCAGCAGTTAAGAGCACTGGCTGCTCTTCCAGAGGACCTGAGTTCAATTCCCAGCACCCACATGAGAGCACACAACTGTCTGTAACTTCTGTTCCAGGGAATCAGGCACCCTCACACAGACATATATGTAGGCAAAACACAAATGCACATAAAAAATAAACAATGAAAAATACTTAAAAAATAAACTTCATTACTAAAAGTAAATATAATGAAGACAAACACCAGTTATAATATAGTAATGGTAGTGCATAAATCACTTGATAAGATAAAATTTCCAAAACTAAAGATGAAAAACTATAAAACTGTGCTAATGAATGCAAGTACCTGTGATTATAATTTGTCACTTCGCAAATATAAATTCTATATGGGGAAAATGTAAAAGAATTGAGTGTTTAACCGAAGTTATCAGCTTAAAATGGGTTGTTACAGGATATTTTATAACAGCCCCATAGCGACCATTAAAAAAAATCTTTATGGTAGATATACAAAAGGAAATGAAGAAATAATAAAAGCATGTAACCACCAAGGACCCACAAAACACAAAGAAAAGCAGTAAGAAAGGGAAAGAGAAGACAAAATCATTGTGACAAAGTAATTAATAAAATGGAAATAGTAATTTCTGATCAAGTTTCTTTAAATGCAAATGAATTGAATTCTTCAATCAAAAAGCATTAGAGAGGCTAAGCAAATAAAAAAATCCAGTTACTATATTTTCTATAGAGATTTGCTTTAGAATTAAAAATTAAGGACACAGCTGGAGAGACGGCTGAAGGATTAAGAACACTGGTTGTTGTTCTGGAGGACCTGAGTTTGGTTTCCAGCACCCATACTGGGCAGTTCACAACCACCTGCAACTCCAGCTCCAGCGAATCTGCCACTCTCTTCTGCATTTCTCTCAGGCACTTGCACTCACATGTAAATAGACACACACATATAGACACAAATAAAACTAAAACAACTCTTTTGAAAAGAATTCAGGACACATAAGCTGAAATAAAAGGATGAAAAAAATATTATTTCCACACAAATAGTAACCAAAAAGACAAAGAGGGGCCTCATACAATATAAAATTTGTGTTAGAAACTGTCACAAGGGGGGGAAATGATGTTATATAACAAAAAAGAGTAATCACTCTAGGAAGATACTACAATAACAATGGAATTTGCATCTAACATCAGATTATCCAAATAATACAAAACAAACATTGACAGAACTGCATAGAAGCAGAGAGAATAACAGAATGACATAAAAACATTGTAATGGGCCATTTTCAAGAATGGATAAGGCAAACAGTTAGAATGCTAGTAAGAAAACAGAGGACTTGACAACAGCAGACACCAGTGGAAGCCAGCACACGTACATGGGCAACGAACACTACAACAGTGACATACACACTCTTTTCATGCATTATAGACGATTCTCCAAGCTAGATCATTGCTGTGGGTCACAAAACATGTCTTTACATGTGCCAGAAGACTGCAGTCATACCAATGATCTTTTCCAGCTGCCATGGGATAAAACTAGAAATCAATAATAAAGGCAAAGCCAGAGAATTTACAAATGCATGAAAATTAAGCATTCTTGAAGAGCTCCGTGCTCCCCAAAGGAAACTGCAAGGAAAGCTGCAAGGAATGAATGGGAGCCCAAGTTATCTCGAGAAAGCAAAACTGGAGACCTCACACTTTTCAAAGTATTGCAAAGTAACAGTCATCAAAACAGCAGAGTGTTGGCATAAAGATGGACATGTGAAGTGGTGGGATTACATAGAAAGCCCATAAATACTTTCTGCATACAAATCATTGGCAAAGTCACCAAGATTGCACAGTTGGAAAGTCCATCCAGCAAATGCTTCTGGAGAAGCTGGACATCATATGCAAAGGGAGAACAGAGAAGTATGCACCTTACGTCATGCACACAAATGAGCTCAAAATAGATCAAAGATGTAAAGAGAAGACTTGAGACTTTACAACTCCTAAAACAAACCTTAGAGGGAGACATCATGATGTTGGATTTGACAATGATTTCATGGGTCTGACACCAAAACCACAAGCAACAGCAGTAAAGAAAACCAACTGGGTAGGACTAAACCAAACTTGAAAAGATCTATAAAACCAGGAAACAATCAGCAAAATAAAGGACAACCTTCAGGAGAGGAGAAAATGTCTGCAAACCATGTCTCAAAGTGGGGTGAACAGGACATAATAAAGGATGTTCAGGGCTCAATAAGACCAAAATCTCTGTTTTTAAAACCAAATAAGGGTTTCCTCGAAGAAGATATACAAATGGCAATGATAATATGTAATGACATCACCATTAGTTACAGTAATCAAAACCATAATGAAGCCAGGTGGTAGGGGCACACGCCTTTAATCTCAGCAAATGGGAGGCAGAGGCAGATGGATGTCTGCGAGTTCAAGGACAGCCTGGTCTACAAAGTTCCAGGACAGACAGGAATCCTGTCTAAAAAAAAAACAGAAGAAAACCATAATGGGCTATCACTTGCTACCTGTATACATGGACACTACAAAAACAAAAGGAATGAAGATCTGGGCCTAGAGGCACATACTTGTGATCCCACATATTTGGAAGATGGAGGCAGAAGGATTATAAGTTTAAGACCTCCCTCAGGTACAGAACAAGTTTAAGGCTAGTCTGGGCCATATACAGAGACCCTATTTCAAAATAAAAAGGTAAGGAAGACATTAGGAAGTCAGGGAGATAGATAGCTAAATGGTAGAGCACTTATCTAGCATATACAAGGGGTAGACAGAAGACAGAATCCACAGTACTACCAAAAGAAAGGGGGAGAGAGAGAGAGAGAGAGAGAGAGAGAGAGAGAGAGAGAGAGAGAGAGAGAGAGAGAGAGAGAGAGAACAAACACTAACTGGGAAGCCCACCTTTAGTGACACATCTCCTCCAACAAGACCACACCTCCTAGTCATTCCCAAAGTGTTCCACCAACTGCTGACCAAACATTCAAATATATGAGCCTATGGAGACCATTATCATTTAAGGCACTCACCCTGAAATCCCACTTCTGGCTCAGGGAGATATTTGTATAACCATATTCACTGCAGAATTTTTCACAGAGTCCAAGAGATGGACACAGTCCATTGACAGATGAAAGGATAAAGGAAGTATGGGCTACATGTAAAATGAAATATTATTCAGGTTTGGAAAATGAGGAAACCTGTCACAAGTTACATGAAGAACCTTAAGGACATTTTGCTAAATAAAACAAGCCAGTCACAAAAAAGACAAATTACTTCACAACCCCACTTACAGGAGCTTATCTAAAGCCACCAAACTCGTGGAAATAGAGAACAAAGTGGAGGCTGCCAGGTCCTGAGGGAAGGAGGAAGTGGGAAGTTGTTTGGCGAGTAGAAAGGCAGGATGGGTCCTGGGATCTGCCACACAACAAAATACAGATGGTTGGCAATATGGTAGTGAATGCTTGCAGCCTTTACTGGAGTGAATTTTATTCTGGGATGAATTGACACAAATTTGTTTAAACCCAGTGTGAGTTAGGGCGTGGATGGCCACTAAGTAGGGTTCACGTTTGGCCTTTTGTTGATTATCAGTTATTGAAGTCAGCTGATGAATATTGGGCCTTGTTGTTTTAGACTTTTGTATCTATAGTTTGTATTTTATAAGAAGGAGCAAAATGACTTTAATTTCTTTGCTTATCCTTGGAAAGACAACATTCCCTTCAGTTCTTTGAATTAAAAAAGCAAGGGCTGTTCTGTCTTAAAATCTAAGTCCAAACAGGTGATGGATGAGTGAAGAGGGCAGAGAAGAGTCCAGGCAGGATGAATTTCAGATTCTGCCTCTGTCCTGAAATGGCCTGGGCCTCATGGCCTGGGCCTTGTCTTGCAGCCCATGGTCCAGCCACAGCTCATGCCAGATGGACCTTGACCATCAGACCTAACCTTGCCAAGTCACATTTCTACTGAGAATCAGCCAGTGCATAATAGAGAAAATTCCTCTTAAAATGCACTGTTTTCTTATTCATTTCCCTTTCTCATAAGTCGAGGGTTAATTCTTACAAAGAAAAACTTACATCTCTTGCTAATTTCCTTAAAATTTTTATTATCTATATTTTATGATAAGTGCTCTGCATGTATACCTGCATGCCAGAAGAGGGCATCAGATCATATTACAGATGGCTGTGAGCCACCATGTGGTTGCTGGGAACTGAACTCAGGACCCTGTTGCTAAAATTCATATGCCAGAAAAATTTAAGAATCTGTTCACAGTAAGATCTGGAAGTCCAGCTATTCACGTATGTCTTTGGAAGAAGGAAATAAGAGCTGGTATAAGATCTGCAGATGGCTTTTTTTAAACTTTTATGATTTCAACACAGTAAATTTTAAATGTTTTTTATTATGTAGTGTGTACAATTGTATAATAATGGGTCCATTATGATATCTTCTTCCATGTGCACAGTGTATTTTGATCTCATTCACTTCTTTTTTTTTTTTTTTTTTTCTGAGACAGGGTTTCTCTGTGTAGTTTTCGTGCCTGTCTTCAATCTCCCTCTGTAGACCAGGCTGACCTTGAACTCACAGAGATCTGCGTGGTTCTGCCTCCTGAGTGCTGGGATTAAAGGCGTGTGCCAACGTCGCCGGGCTTGATATCATTCACTTCTATTAGCCTCTCTTGTCCCTCTCCTATTCTCACTGCTGTCCTTATTCTTTCTTAGCTAGTCCCCCTTCTACCTTTATGTCTTCTGTCTTTTTTGTGACCCAGCAGATTCTAGGAGGCTTGCTTATGGGAACATGAGTGTGCAGTTATTTACAAGAGCCCAGGCACCTTAATAATGGCTATGTTACAAATTTATCTCCCTCCTCTGGCAATCACTAACTGCTTAGAGATCCTCCTCTACCATGTAGGATGCCCATGGGCCCAATCTTGCACAGGTCATCATAACTGTGGCTTCAAGAGTGCAACTGCCATGTTAACCCTAGAGGACAGTATTCCCAACACACCTCCTCTTCTTCCAGCTTTTACATTCTCTTCATCTCGTCTATGAGTTCCCTGAGCTTGGACGAGGTAGGTGATTCAGATACCTCATTTGGAGTTGAGCATTTAGTAACCATCATTGATTCTCATCTGTTCACCCAGTTGTAAGTCTCTGAAGTAACTACTGTCCATCGCAAAGCTGAGAGTAGAACTGATGTAATTATTATATTATATTATGCAAATATTATATTAATTATTATAGAAGGCGATTTGACAAGCACATGACTGTCTACTTGGCAAGGCAACAGCGGTAGCTGCTCAGGAATTCTCTAGCTGTGGGCTTTCCACCAGGTTTATGGTGTCAGACATGAAGTCCTTCCAGGAATCAGTCCTTAAATCTAATAAGAAATAGGTTGGTTACCCAACAGCTTTCCACCAGGTTTATGGTGTCAGACATGAAGTCCTTCCAGGAATCAGTCCTTAAATCTAATAAGAAATAGGTTGGTTACCCAACAGGAGACTTGCCACTATTTCACCAACAGGCACATTTTTTTTTCTGGCACAGGAGTGTAGCACATAAGGCCCACAGCTGAATGAGATGGCTGATGACAAATTTCCCTAGCTGCCGGCATGGTATCCTCTGGCACAATAGGAATAGCCAGCAAGGAAGAAGCTTCCAGCCCAGTTCCCACAACTAGAGCATGCACTACCTTAGCAGTAGCGTCTCGCCATCTAGTTCCCATGGACAATCAAGAGCAGTATCAACAGCCTGTATTGTTTGAGGAGCCTCAGGGGTCTCCCAGGTCAACAGCTTATAGGGAGGTAGCTCCACCCTGGCATGAGGACTTTTCTTGAATAACCTATGGCTTCTGAGAAGATGTTTATGGGGTTGAAGTTTTGTTTTGTTTTTCTTCTAAAGAAAATGCCAAACTCTGCTCCCTTACCTGCTACAGGGAATTATGTTGTGATTCCTCTTCATAAACCGTTCCCCAACCTAGAGTGTGAAACTCTACATTGTTCAAACTTTTAAAGATTTTAAAAACTCTTGAGATACTTAATGTCTTTCAGCCAGGCCTGTCCACATGCATTATGTGGGTCACATGCATCTCAGGATACCTCTGAGGGTAGCCCCACTCAAAACTGTACACTTAGGTAAAAAAGTGTGAGGTCATCATCATCATCCTCACCCTCCTCACCACCACCACCATCATCATCATCACTCTAACTCAATTTCATTGTTTTGGAGCATGAAATTTGTGGATGGTCATATTGTATCACAATGCCCAAAGGTCTGAAACAGTCTGAGTCCTCAGCTAAGTCATCTAGTGCTTGAGAGTAACTCTGGGTCACATGGCATTGCTCTGGCTTCAGTGGCCCCACTAAATCTCACGTTCAAATACATTCCCCACTGTAAAGTATTGAAAGGGTGGCATCTTAATCAAACTATGCTGTTGGAAGAAGCATCCTTTGGGATATAACTGAAGTTAACTGAGGTCAGGAGAGCAGGACCCCAATTCAGTGGCTGTGCCTTTATAAGAAGGGAGGAACCCAAGCTAGGATGCTTGCTCTGCTCCACCATTAGATGGCCTCCTCCACAAGGGGATGCAACAGGAAGGATGCAGCAGGAGCAGGTGACAGCACCATGCTATTGCAATGCAGAACTACAAATGCAATGAAATCCTTTCCTTTATAAACTCCTGAGCTGTGGTATTCAGTTATTACAAAAGAACACAGACCAAGACAGTTAGGGAGTCGGTGGATTTGCTGTCCACTCACGATTGTGGGGGCTCCCCCATGCTATAAAAGGCTTAGCACACTTTCATTCTTAGATAAACACCGCACAGCTTAAAATTGCATTTGGCTCTTGGCTAGAGACGAGCAAACTGGTCAGCAAGAATGTGACAACAGGGATGAGTTTGCACACTCCCCTCCCATGACTTGCTTTGATCTGCGCGGAGTGTCTCATGCTACACACAGCCGTGTCCTAGTAGTTCAGTGTCAAAAAGATAGAGCATATCCAAATTTGTATGTGTGTGTGTGTGTGTGTGTGTGTGTGTGTGTGTGTGTGTACATGTTCATGCTTGTGTGTAGGAGGATGTGTGTGCATGTGTGTATAGAGGCCGGAGGTTGATGCTAAGTGTTCTCCTCCATTACTCCCCACTCTGTTTTTTAATTTTTTAAAAATTAGATTTGGTCTTTGACAGTTTCAAACAGATATATGATGCAGTCTGATAACTCTCTCCCACACCTTCCCCTTGCCTCTTCCTCTTTACCAGTCTCTCCACTCCTCCCTACCAATCCCCTTTCCTAGATCCATGACTCTTGGTTTGGTTTTGTGTTCCATTTCATTCAACAAGGGCCGTCTGTGTGAGCGTTGGGTTGGGGCTGTCTACGGGAGACTGGTGGAGTCACCAGTAGTCACACAACTGAGGAAATCACTCTCTGCTCTCTGAATCTAGCAGTAGCCAGTAGCTCAGCAGTGAGGTGTGGAGAGAGCCCCCCGGGTCCCTCTTTCCCACCTTAGTGTTGATCATTTAAGAATTTCAGGCCGGGGGGGCGGTGGCAAATGTCTTTGATCCCAGCAATTGGGAGATAGAGCCAGGCAGATCTCTGTGAGTTCGAGGCCAGCCTGGTCTTTGGAGCGAGAGCCAGGACAGGCACCAAAACCACACAGAGAAACCTTGTCTCGAAAAAAACAAAAAAACAAACAAAAAAGAATTTCATGCATGTAATACAATGAAATATGATCCTATCCATCTCCCATTTTCAGCCCCCTTATTTTATTTATTATTATTGTTATCATCATCATTATTATTATTGAGATCTGCTGATTCAGCTAGACTGGCTGGTCAGGGAGCCCAGCAATCTTCCTGTCTGCCTCCTTGGACCTGGGATTATCCCTGTACAATGTTATTCCTGAGATTATCTGTGTACAGTACTGTTCCTGGGATTATCTGTGTACAGTGCTGTTCCTGGGATTATTTATGTCCAATGCTGTTCCTGGGATTGTCTGTGTCCAGTGCTGTTCCTAGCATTTAGATGAGTGTTGAGGGTAGAATTCAGGTCTCCATGCTGTGGTCACAAGGACTTTAGCAAATCAGTCATTTCTTCAGCCCTCCAAATTTATATATATTCACTTTCCAAGGATGAGGTGTAGTATCACCTTTAAAATTAATAAAATATTCTTTTTTCTATATTTTAACTTCAGAGCAAACAAAACATGTTGCCACTTATCTCTTGATACAGCTGAGATATATCTTATAGACAACAATACTTAAAGATTGTTAGATGTGAAATTTAAGACATGATTTTATATAACAGCAACATAGATATATTTTAACTTGGATTTCCATAACAAGACAATGCTATTATTGGGGATAATTATTATGACGATCTAACAGACTGTATGCATTACAATGAAGGGGACTTGCAGGACCTCATGCTGTGGGTGGTCCTCATGTCAGCCTTGGAGGAACTTCTTTGGAGTCAGAAGATGTCTGAGGACAGCTTCACTCACAGCTTAAATGAGCTGGCTACCCACAGACTCACCAGTACTCCATGAATCTAGTGTTGTGGTCTTCTCGATGTTCCAGAAACTACTGGGCAGCCCAGGGTGGGTACAGTGCCAGTGCAGGGTTCTCCGGCTCTGCTTAGCTGACTGTGTGGGAAATGTCTTTGGGGAAGGGGACTGGAGAGATGGGTCATCAGTTAAGAGCCCTTGCTTGTTTGCTCTGGTTGGTTTTTATGTCAACTTGACTTAAGCCAGGGTTATCTAGGAGGAGGAACCTCCATTGAGAAAATGTCCCCCATCAGATTGGCATGTAGACAAGTCTGCAGGGGGCATTTCCTTAAGTAATCATTGGGTGTGAGAGGGCCCAGCTCACTGTGAGCAGTGCCACTCCTGGGAGGGATAAGAAAGTCAGCTGACCATAAGCCTGAGGAGCAAGGCAGTAAGCAGTGTTCCTCCACGGTCACTGCCTCAGTTCCTGCTACCAGTTCTTGCCTTGTGTGTTTGCCCAGAATTCCCTCAATGGCAGACCATAATGTGGAAGTGTAAACAAAACAATCCCTTTCCTTTCCAAGTTGCCTTTGGTCATGTGTGTTTTATCAGTTAAAAAACAAAACAAAACAAAACAAAACCAGTAAGCAAACTAGGACACTGCTCTTCCAGAGGACCTGAGTTTGGTTCCCAGTACTCACACCAGGAGGCATGCCTATGACTCCAACCCCCTCTTCTGGCCTCTGTGGGCACCTGCACACTGGTGGTATTGTTGTGTCCATGTCTCGAGCCCCCCCCTCCCCCAAGCAAGACCACTACAGAACCGATATCCATTGCAAAACACACAGGGGTTTATTGATAACAAGCAAGCCCGGGCTTGGTCTGTGTCTAACACTCGAGTGAGTGGAGGAGGACGGCCCTGAGCTCTCAGAGTGAGGGGTTTTTAAAGGGAAAAACCGCAAGCAGGGTGGTACAAGCCTTTGTGTTATGTGATTGGGTGAGGGAACGTAACCTTTGAATTTACTGGTTGGGGGTTACAGTGATTGTTTTTTGGGCAAGCCTGGGTAAGTCTCAGGCTTTGTCCTTGAGCTGCCATGGAGGCAGGCTGGCCTCGCACGTTCACATTGACCCATGCACATAGCTCTAAGTTGGTGAGGGGTCCCAGACAGTAAACAACTGGCTGAACCTTGAGCAGTCAGAGTACATGCAGAAAGGGAGCTACTGCAAGGACTATGTCTTTTGCTCATGGCCCTCCCAGAAACTGCTTGCTCAAGTCTCAGGAAACTGAAATTGAGGCCTGATCTCTGAGAGAAAACTGAGCAGCCTGTTATGGCTTCTTCTTGGTCCTTTCAGTATACACACACAGGCATGCATGTATACTAATAAATTTTTAAAAATTAAAATTTTGGAATGATGTGTTTTGTGCTTGAAAATAATTATCACAATGAGTAAGGGTGAACTCTCTCTCTCTCAAAATGAATGTAGTAACATTATTAGGAAAGCTGGGGTAAGCTGAATAAAGTCTGTATTGATGAAGCAAATCAGTTGTTCAGGAATTGACTTGCAAATACACATGCATCTGTGTAGAGTCCAGGGATCAGCCTCAATTTTAGCTCAGGAGCCAAACACTTGATACACTTGATTTTTTTCTTTTTTCTTTTTCCTTTTTTCTTTTTTCCCTTTCTTTTTCTTTTTCTTTTTTCTTTTTTTTTTTTTGAGACAGGGTCTCTTACTGGTCTGGAAGTCACTGATTATTCTAGGCTAGGGATTGTCCTATTTCTGTCTAATCCCAGTGCTGGGATTAGAATCAAGCACCACCATGACCAACTATTGTACACAGGTTCTGAGGTCTGAACTCAGGTCACTATGCAAACACACGTGGCAAACATCGACTGATCTATCGCCCCAGCACCCAATCAGATCAGTCTTGAGTTGGATGCCTTAAGTTGTTACATTTGCTAATCAGAAAAGGACATACCCTGAGCTGAGTTTCCACAGTGATGGGCTGGGTCAGGTAGCAGACCACCAAAGATCCATTGGGCTTAGAGTGAAGAATGTTTCTATTTAAAAAAAAAAACAACAAAACAAAATAGAACCAACAACAGTTAGGGGGAGGAAAGTGTAAGTGCCTTGTGTCAAACAGCTGTGACTACAGATTGGAAGGGTGGAACAACCCCAATAATGGGAAGTTTGGGGATGGAAAGGCAGTCAACACATAATGAAGGTACTTGTTTCTGTACTGGGTGTGAGGAGGGTGTGGTGGTACCTAGAGCTTCATGATACGATTTTGTTCAAGGCTTTTTATAACATTTGGGAATGTGAAAGTTTGCTGTTGCTGTTGTTGCCTCATAACTAATACAGTGGTATTTGTTTTGTCTTGTTTTATTTTGTTTTTGAGACAAGGTCTCTATATAGCCTAAACTGGAATTAAATTAACAATTCTCCTGCCTCATACTGGGATTACAGGTGTCTCACCCAGCTCCTCCTGGCTGTTAATCTTCCTCATCTCTTTTTCATCACCGAACACCCTTGGCCCTTGTAATCCCATTTAGGGTAGCTCAGAATCTTTCTCTGCTCAGTAGTTCATCCAGTAGTATTGTGTTCGTTCTAATGTCTCAGTCTCGGTACTTGTGTGGTTGTGATGAATGAGGTTAGCATTAGGGAAAGTGGAAGACAGTGCAATGGGAATGTTCTGTGCTGCTTTTCCATGAGCCTAAAGCCCTTTTAAGATAAAAGGTATCTGTGTAAATAGATAATGCAGGCCTAGATATGCAATGTGTGAAAATATCTCTTTTGTAAAGAGTGCCATAGGATTTGGGCTGTAGAATTTTGATACCACCTGGATGCCGTCGCTTTGCTCATCTCAACTATCAAGCCTACCCTGGGAAATATTTGGAGAAGGGCCTTGAAAAATGCATTGCTGTGCTGAGTACAGTCATCTCACTCTCAGAGTACTGTCCAGTCCTGCGGATCAGTCTGGGTCTCTCGTTGTGGTGTGTCTGCACCTGGCATTGTGGGGCAGAGCCTTGCTCCATCTCTTTTATGTCCTAATCATGCCGCTTTCTGGCCACCCATTGAATCGGGTCTCTACTGCATTTCACACTTGGATTAACTCAATCATGCAAATTATGTCAAGCCCAAAAGAAATCAGGCTGTGGGCAAATAAGAAATGCTAATAAAAATAGAAAATATGGCTCACAGCTGCGATGCTCCTTTACGGAGCTGCTGCCCATGGTCCCCAGATTCACGGGGTCTGGCCCAGTGCAAAAGGAAGGGATAAACAGGGCTGAGTTCTAATATAAATAAAAATAAATAAATAAATAAATAAATAAATAAATAAATAAATAAATAAATCCACAGAGTAAATTAGATTCCCAAATCTTGATGCACCTCTTCACGTAGAATAAACTGGTTTTTGACATGATTAGAAGGATGAGAGTACCCGTGCAAAGCATTCCTTGGAATGTTTTGTTTGGCTTTCCCAAACTGAGATTTCTAGAGGATTCTTTGTAAGTTGGCTAATACTCCTTCCTGTACATATGCCATAATGTGCTGACCCCTGGGCCCTGCTCTGCTAACCTCTCCACTCAGAATGTGCTGTGGTAGGGCTCCTCTATCACACTAACAGTCCTCCAAGGTCCAGTTAAAAGAAATCTCTTACTCCAGAAAGCTCCCCTGACTGTCCTCAAGAGAGCTCTGTCTTGTTTTGGTGGCTGTTTTATGTGCATTTGTGTTATTACAGTAGTGTGCCAGGGCACCGGGTAATTTGTTGAGAAAGGAGATTTACTTACCTTACACCTTTGAAAGCTAGAAGTCTGAGGTCCAGTGCTTCTATCTATTTGGCTGCTGGTGAATGTCCTGGCTTCATCGGAACCTGGTAGAGAAGGGAAAAGAGCCAAGTGCACGTGTGACCTTGCTTTATAACAGCCTGCTTTCTAGAGAGCTAGCTCCCTCCTCGGATGAGCATTACTCCTTCCAACAGTAGTGCTGAGGGTCCTAACTGCCTCTCATTATAGGCTCCACTTCAAAGATTTATCACTGTGATTCTGCCATACTAGCCACTCAACCTCCAGCATGTGAACTGTGAGGCATATACTCAACAGAAATTCAAGCCACTGCAGTCTCTTATAATCTGTTGCTTTACCTAGGGTTAGTTAGGCATCCAAACTCCTCGACACCTAGCAAGCACATTCGTCACTGGAGAAGCCAGGCTTCCCAGCTAGCTCCTGCTAGATCTGGTGTCGAGGTTCATTCTCACCATCACAGGTTCTCAGCGAGGATTTCCTGGGGGGGGGGGTCGTTTATTGGAGTTTAGGTCTTAGAGGAAGAAAAGATCATGTGTGTTTCTGGCTTCTATCTGAACTGTGCTCCATACTTAGGAGATGTGGTTTCAATTCTTTAGAGGTACAGAAAGGAAAAACGATCCACCATGTGTGTTTCTAAACGAGAACCAGGACCGCTCACAGAAGTGCTGGCCTCTACTGGAAGTGCTGGAAGGCATGGCTCCAGCTAATCTGCAACTCTGAGGCTGAACCCAAATATGTAGCAGGTGCTCAGTTCGATTCCCTGCTTCCCTTGGAGTTGTTGCTCTCGGCCTTAGGCTTCCTGTGGGGATTTCACCTATTTGAACTTGGAAGCCCCTGACTTCAGATATCTAGCCTGCACAGAGGGTTTCCCGTAAGCACTAACATGGCTTATATTTATGCTTATTGAGTGCAGAGCCAACCTTTCAAACTTCTCGGTATCAGTCATAGCAACCGGACCAGAATGGAGTCCGGAAGGATGAGTTCAATCATCATCCAACCAGTGAGCAGGCCATGCAGGAAGCTTCTGGAAATGCCTTCCCTTCCCAGAGCTCTCCCGGCACGCAGTTTGGGAACACGGTAGGGGGAAAGATGCCAATTTCCAGAAGACACATCTCTCCTGGAAGATGGATGGTAGTGTGGGATGGTACTAACAGCAATGGCCAAAGAAACTTCGAGTGTGCTTCTGACGGGACACATTCGTTATTTCATTTAATCCTTATGCACCCCTGTAAGGAATGTGCTAAGTGCCATACATACTGTCACAAGTAAGGAAGGGCTGTTTTGGGAATCTTGGGAACATGAAGCCTCCCAGCCTCTGAATGAGCAGAAAAACCTCTCTCTCCCCCTGTCCCTAATATTGACTGCAAATATACCATAAGCCCAAAGCAAAGGTTTCGAAAACTCTGTTTCCTTATAGATAGTAATTGTTCTGAAGGAAGGGCCTAGAAGAAGCTGGCCCCATTTTCTGTGTTGCTCTAAACATCTGGATTGAGGGGTCTTATCCCTATAACTGGCTAAGGATGGTAAAGAATAATTGGTACAGGTCTACACTTGACTGACTAACTGCAGACACATCCAAGCCATCTACAAGGGTACCCCTCTATGATCTGTCTGCAGGAGTCATGGACCATCACGGAGAGCTGTACAAAACATCCTGCAGAAGCTGCACTAGCAGGCCCTAACACAGCTCCCCAGCTTTACATCCCCTAAAGAGCATTGTGACAAATATCAGCCATAGAATGATTAACCACACCACTTTTCTCTTAAACCAACTTACTTGTACTTAATCCCACTAGGTGGGTTAAAAAAAAAAAAAAAAAAAAAAAAAACAGGTTCAAAGTCTGTCTCTCCTTGGAGGTGACTGGCATGTCTTTCTCCATTCAAAATTAGAGAAAATGCCCACGCTTAGAAGTGAACTCACTTCTAGAGGCTTATTGGAACTCGGAGCACATCCCCTTGACAGATACAACAGGGATTAATGAGCCATGACCAGAAGTTTGATTTTTCTGTCAAGTGCTCCCATCCGTTTTTAATAAACAGAAGAACAGCAGCAACTCTGCTGCCTGGCTCTCCGTGTTGTAAGTAGGGCTGCTTGCTCTTGGTAGCCTGTGTGCTGAGCAGAGTTAGGACGGTAAATGGCTGACAAATGCGTTTATGAGCCCCTTTGGTCTGCCGCGCTGGTGCCTGGCTTTCTCCCCAAGTTCCATTTCTCTGCCTCTATTCAATGTGGGCGGCTCAGAGCATTGCCAAGGGAAACCGTCAAGTGCAATATCACATTTACAGCTAAATGGCTTCCATTTCGTGCCACTGGGGCACTATCTGTGGTACAAAAACTGCCAAAATACCCACTGTTTCCCCGTTAAGCCAGCCTGGGTGCTCTTTCACAGAAGCCTGGTTCCAGTGAGGACTAGAAGTTGAGCCAAAGTCCAGATACCCTGCAACAATAGATGGTAAGAAGCAGGTAGGGCTGAGGAGCGGCGCCCAACATCGTGGTCCCCCCTCCTGGGTGCCCATGAAGCTGTATTTGATCTCCGTTAAACAAAAACAGTTGGCTTGTTCTGCTCACATTCACTGAAAAGAATCTCACTGATCACACAAGTGATGTTTCTATGGTGGACACAACAAAGTGGTATTTTTCTCTTTCTCTTCCTTCCTTTCTTTCTCTCATTATTTCTTTTTCTCTTTTCCTTTTTGGTCTTACAAAGGAAGCTGGGGTTTTCAAGTGGCGGGGGTGGGGGTGGGGGTGGGGTGGGGTGGGGGGTGGGGGAGCCTTCTTTATTCCCCGAGAGCCTTGCTAAGAACGGCTGCCTTTAGCCATACTGACCACAGGATGTCCCCAGCGTTCCATGGAAATTCCATGGAAAGGGCATTTACCTGGTAATGCAAAAGTTTTTTGTTTTTTTTTTTTCTTAAGGAAGAAAGGTCAGAGCGCAGAGATATGGTCACATCTCCCATTTCAAACCAAACTGGTTCTGCAGAGGCTGCCTCAGCACCACCGTGGAACATCACAGCCATGTGAGTCGAGGTTGTCCTTGAAGTAGAATGTGCCACCTACCAGTAAAGCCACTAAACTTAACAGCCCAGAGCTGATATTTAATCGCCCCTGAAGAGAAGTCACCCTGAGGCAGAGTTAATAACCAATACCAGATCTTATTTTTTTTTCACTTTAATTTTCTTTAAAAGCTTTATGCTCAAGCTATGTGGTGACCAATATCTGATGAAATTGTATGCTGCTCAAGATGTGCCTTTGGCTGACACATTTATTAGATCCCCAAATCAGAGTCTACAAGAACTTAACAAAGAAACACTGGTAAGGGTCGTGAATGTAAACTTATTATTGTGTGTTAAAATAAAATCTTTAAAGACTTCAGGTAGAAGTAGACTAGTTCATCCATACCCCTATTGCGTAGTTGCAGGGGTGATACAGCAATGCCACAAGAAGACTTCCAGGCTGCCATGCACAAGGTATCGGAGAGAAGATGCCCAGGGAAGAGGGCACATCCGTCAGCCCTTTGGGAGGCTGGGTATGGAATGTATGATTTCTCTTATTCAAGAGGTAGAGATCACAGATTTCAGTGCTGGGTCCAGTCATCAAAGGACTAAGATAGTTTGTCCATTTCCTCACTGACTCCAGTTTAAGCAGATTCCAACTAGCTTCTGTCATCAAAGCTTCTTGGGTTGAACCCACAAGTATATTAAGATAAAATTCCTTTTTGTTAACTTAGCTATAGCCTAGGAGAGTCTGCTTTCCACCAAGAGTGAGGGGGGAGCTGTCAGAGAACATGGTGACTTGCCTTGGGAAAAATGCACAAAGGGTCTAGATGGTGTCTGCTTTCCTATCACTCGTTAATATACCCAGATGCTCAGCTTTGAGTAGCTGTTGTTTCCAAATACTAGTGGAAGCCATGTTTTTCCTGATGTGGAAGCCTTTGTGGTCTTAATTTTGCCCACCCAAAGTCCCTATGATGAGTTTTTTAACCTTGAGTATATCACCAAGTGATTGAATTTGGGGAAGAGCCTTTAAAAAGATCTGTAGCCTAGGTCACTGGCTAGGTTTAACTAGGTCCCACTGGGTGGGACCACATCCAGTATGACTGGTTTCCATATAAGAAGAGATCAAGACATCACCATTCACAGAAAGGCCCTGGGAAGTTGTGGGAGAAGACAGCATGGGAAGGCCAAGGCAAGACCTCAGGGGAAACTCACCCTGAGAACACCCTTATCTTGTTCCAGCCCCTCTCTGCATTCATGAGACTACTGTGGTAGTTCTAAAAAAAAAACTAATCCAGAGGCAAAATGGTAATACTAGTTGTGTAATAAACCTGTTGCAGGCTCTTAAGTTAAATACAATTCATGCCTTAGTAATAATGGCTGACTCAAGTGAATGCCATGAATACTACCTATCAAGAGATTTACAGATATTCATTTATTTAGTATTGGAGGACCCATCCTGGTTGAAATACTCATTTTTACAAGAGAAACTGGGGTCAAGATTCCTGCACCCACACTCCATCCCTGGAAAATAACAGCAGGGAGGGACTTAGAAAGGCAGGAAAAAGGTGGAGTTCTTTCTCCATAGTGTTCTGCATAAAACATAAATTTTGGAAATGGACATTGTGTTTTGATGGGTAGATTTTAAACAGGGTACACTTGTTTGAGCAAATAAACCAGATACCATGGAGTGAAACTTGGTGCTCCTTCTGTTAATTATGGGGTCACATCTTTTCTCTGTTTCAGGGCACATGTGCATAACCAGATGCTTACCTTTCAAGTTACCTAGTATTTTCAGTTCTCTCTAGACTGTACCAAATGGACCATGTGGCCAAAAGTGAACAGAACATTCAGCCTTCGGGGAGAGGTCTGTGACTGAGCACTAGCCTGGTTGGTGATGCATCCACAATTCACTGAGCTGCCTGGGGTGTGTTCACTTCTAGCCCATTTGATTCCTGTCTGGTTCAGCACTTAACTGCATCCGGGGCGATTTAGAGTGGGCTGTGTCTGAGAGGCTTTCTTCTCCTCCTCCACAATGGGCTCCCTAAATGCCCCCACGTGCTGCATGTGTCAGATGCACCTGGAGACAGCCAGGAAATAAGTCCTCCTTCCATATCCAGACCCACAGACTCTGATGCCTGAGGTTTGGACCAGCGAGTGTGACTTGTCAACCTTTCCTGTGTAGACAGGACCTGCCTGGAGCTGGCACGGCTCAAAGCCTGGTGTCTTTGCCACATAGCACATGACCTCAGAGAAATATCTAAACTCTCTCTCTCTGTTTATGTTTCTCTGTCTGTATTTCTCTGTCTGTCTCTGTCTCTCTCAAGATAAGTTGATAGGTAATTTTTTCTAGTCACAAAAGAATTTGTTACTCTGAAACGGATCTGCTACTGGGCTTCCTTCAAAATACAGGCAGCCCACTGCGTGCATGGGGACAGGAATTCTATTGCTACTCTTAAAAGCTCACAGATTTTTAAAGGGAAAGGAAGCTGAGAAGCATTCATGACTTCCCGGGTAGGTTAAAACATTACCTGTTCCAAAATAATTCTTCGAGAGAGCATGGCCAAAGAAGGAAGGGCAGCCCGTCACTGCTCTCAGCTTGAACTTTCTGTGCAGTGGACACAATGCCCAGAAAAACTATCTGCTTCTCTTGAGTGAGAAAAACATGGTCTTTGGAAGCTGGGTAACTTCTGTGAGGCCAAGTTCCTCAGTGATCAAACCCACTGTGAGAGAAGGAGAAGGAGGAGGAGAAAGAGAAGAAGAGGAAGAGGAAGAGGAGGAGGAGAAAGAGGAGGATGAGGAGGAGGAGGAGGAGGAAGAAGGAGGAGGAGGAGGAGGAGGAGGAGGAGGAGGAGGAAAGCTTGGGACATTAGCTTGAAATTAAAAAGACAAAAATAGCAGCCACACAGCCACTGATTCAAAAATAGAGAAATTGTGTAATACTGAAAGTGGATTTTAAACTTAGTTTGGCAGAGTTTTAAGGGGCCATTTAGGAGGGATCAAAAAAATTTTTTTTAAAGAGAATGGCTGCATTTCCAAGGCACCAACAATCTGGGGCTCACCTCAGTGCAGAATGGGTAAAGAGGACATATAGCCTGTGACTGCTTTACCACTAATTAATATATAGAGCAAAACAGGAAGAAAATTCATATAGTTTTGACAACTGTAAAGTACCCCCAAAAGCATCCATTTTAAGGATTAGGCAAAGCAATCCAGCTCATTAGTGGTGGCCCACCAAACCATTTCATTATGTCAATGTCTTTTTTCAAAATAGCCAGCTCTGATCTCCAAGGATGCATGTGAGCTCTCTGTCTTATCTTCTTTATAAGAATAACAAGCAGAAAGTAAATACAATTTGGCGTTTGAATAGCTTTCCTCTGTTCATTGGTCACCCAGGCCTTCATTTCATTTAATTAGTTTGTTCCTGTGAACCATCTCTGGGCAATGCCTGGCAATGTTTCGATTTCCTGGTGTAAGAGGAGGTCTGTGGGGCTGGATACTGGATTGTGTGTTTGGAGGTAGATCTTCGTGGGGGCTCTTCTGGAAGTCTATTTCCTTGTATCTAATGTGTAATATGAGATTGTATAGCTTCTCTACCTGGTTTTGGTGTCCACAGTATATTACTTTCTCTTCAGCAGAGAGAAAGTAAATGGTTTATAAGAACCACAAAGCATAATGCAAGGGCTGCACTGGCTGCCTGGCTTCTGGGTGCAGTTATCTGCTGCTCTGTTGGATGCTAACTTCTATTGTTGGATATTTACTTCCAGGAACTTGCCTGGTTCTCTCCAGAATGCACAGTGCAATTGCTCTCTCTCTCTCTCTCTCTCTCTCTCTCTCTCTGTGTTTGTGTATTCCTGCTTCCCCTCAAGGCTGCTCTGGCCATGGCCCTGGTGGGAGAATTGGGAATCTCAGGCCAGGTGTAGGGTGGAAGATGATGCCAGGGAAAGACAGCTATCTACCTTTGATGCCTTTTCCAGCATGATGCTCTGACTAATGAGCAGAGGCCACTAATGAGGAGTAAGGCTGGGGCTCTCCTTTTCTCCAGACTGAGCCCATTACCCTTTGGGTCCCCGAGAGCCTGAGGGCACCAGGCCTGCTTCCCCGAATGGATGGCTTCCAGCTCACTGTACCGCTCCCACTCCTGGAGCCAGTGGCCGTGAATAACCTCACTTTTGTGTGTTTTTAAAAATATTTCTCCACCCCAGTTCTTTCCACCTCCACCCTCTAGCCCCCCTCCCCAGATTGGTGGCCCCATGTGGTGATGTTTCTTGAAATGTTAGATTCTTCCTTCCTCTATTCCCCCTCCAGTTCTGGAAGCATTTTGTTTCTGTACTGCTTTATGAATCGGGTGCTGAGTCCAGATCCTTGGGGGCTTTAAAGTTGAATTAATTATTAAACAGGAAGGGGGCAGTACTTTTAGCAGGCGCCAAGTAACTGTACTTACACTGCAAGCTGGCACCACTCCGCTAGCCTGTGCTGTGGTTTGCTGAAGGCAACTGGAGATTTTTATTCTCGTTTTTTTAATCATGCATTTCTGTAAGTTTTGAGGCAGTGAAGAGTTGGCAGCAAAGGACTGGGAAGCCAGTCTCCATCGCCTCCTGACCATTTTGGCCAAAACAGCTTTTTTTTTCCTTCTTAAATAAATCAGAAATACTTTCCCAGTTCATAAATCAATCTGAAATTATCCACTCCCAACTGTTTATTTTACTGAGAACAGGGTGGGCCTTTCCCTCATATCTCTCTCTGTGTGTATAATACATGTAACACATACTTATATATTATATTATAAATATATATATATTCTCTATTGATCAGTTCCCCTTGTTGAGAACAGTGTTTTTTAAAAGCCGTTGGAAGGTTGACCTTTTGCTTTGTGAGTGTTGTGGTCACTCTTTATGGGGTCAGGGGGTGGCTAAGTGGACTAGAGCAAATCTTGTCTTTGAAAATGAAGACATGCCACAGTACTTCTTGATTCCGAGTGTAGGCATTTGTACTTACCAGAAATTCACATTCCACTGGAGCTGGTGGACTAGCTTGTGCTGGACACCGTACGGATGGGAACTGACAGAGCTGTGTGAATGAAGCCGGGCTGATGTTTCCCACGGAACCCAAACCTGTTTTCCAGGTGATGACATACTAGCCTCTGGCGGCAGGGCCAAGCGCTCTGATGTCACCCGGGGTTGGCTTGCCGTTTGATTTTCACCTGGCCTCTTGTTCCCAGGGATGCTTTGCAGGACAAGCTGAGGTCCACCGGGTCTCACCCTAGAGATGCATGGTGGTGGGGAACGTTGGGCGCAGAGGGAGGGAGGGAGGGAGGGAGGGAGGGAGGGAGGGAGGGAGAGCTGTGTGCAGCTGGGTGCGTGGGCCGGGGTGTGAAACAGCCACACAAGGAAAGGGAACAAAGATTTGGTTTAGATTTTAGATTCATGCTTATAAATTTGGAACATGGGCGAGAGAGAGAGAGAGAGGAGAGAGAGAGGGAGAGAGAGAGAGAGAGAGAGCATCTCGGCCGACTGGTGATGAAGTCTGCATATAACACCCCCCCTCAGATGAAACAGCATATCCATGTCACCGCTCACCACATGCCTTGAGAAACTACACTATACACACCTCAGAATGCTTTAGAACACTCGAGATGTTCTGTGAGCCTTGCTAGCCAAACGTTGCTTTTCAGTGTTTCTTTTCCCTTCTGGAATTAAAAAAAAAAAAAAGTATTCTTGCTGAAAATTCTTTCTTCTAAAAAATATGTAATTTTGTACCTCATATGTATTATCTACATCTTGACTGTGTAATTTCCAACAGTTAGTACACCTTATTATAATAATCCGATAAATGTACTTACCGTGAACAAAAACATGAGGTCTAATGGCTTCTTTTAAAAGATTAGCTAAGAGCTGAGTCTGGGGATCCATGGTGGAGTACTTGCCTACCATCCAAGGGGCCTCGGGGGTCAATTACAGGAAACCAGGGAAGTGTACACCTTTAAGCCTTTAACTGGAGTGTTTCAATCACCTCTTACACTTTCCTCTAAGGACAGCTTATTCTATGGATCAGCTTCTGCCTCAGGACTGGGGCTGTGGGCTCCTGTCCTTGACTGTCCAGTGGTTCATGATATCTAGGGTTCTGTGCTGGCCACACTGGTCTCATTGTGCTCCTCACCATAGTAAATAATTTAAAATCCAGATTGAAAACAGTGTCTTCCACATCAACTAGTATTTGGAAGACTCGTGTCTTAAAGGGACAGGGATGGCCACGTGGACAATTTCAGTCTGTTCTCAGTCTCATTTCCTTTTTAAAAAAATGTATTCAGACCTGGCTTTACAAATTAAAGAATTAGGTTGCCAGTCCTTGAGTGAGCAAAGGTCCTGGTCCCTCTTATGTAAAAATGGCTTCTGCTCTTATCCATCATCCATTTGAGATTTCCAATGCAAAACTGAAAAGAATATGCACAGTCCTAACACGCATCATAACAGTATTTTTTTTTTCTGTAGCTTTTCCGTAGCATAGCTCTGGTCGGTCAGAATCTTTATACATTTTCCTAAGGAAAGTGTCCCACCATCCATTGTTGGATAATGAGAGTGCTCATTTAGGAATATGTTCTTTGAGATGTCCTTCCAGGAGAGGGACTCTTGGCTTACCACAGCACCCACGGAAAGAGGAAAAAGCAGCTTCACTCCGCTGGGAACATAACTAGCCAACAAGAATGACAACCATCTTCACACAAAAAAATAATTTCAATCATTCATGTGTTGCTTTTTAAAATGCATTTTCCTCCCTTTAGCTTTAGGGATAATTAAACAAAAAAAGTACACATACCAATATATGTGGCCATCCCTGTCCCTTTAAGACACTTCCTTTAAGTCTTCCAAATACTAGTTGATGCGGAAGACACTGTTTTCAATCTGGATTTTAAATTATTTACTATGGTGAGGAGCACAATGAGACCAGTGTGGCCAGCACAGAACCCTAGATATCATGAACCACTGGACAGTCAAGGACAGGAGCCCACAGCCCCAGCCCTGCGGCAGAAGCTGATTGTATGCTCTCCTGAGGATTTTCTTGGCTGACTGCTAGGGAGAAACGAAGTTAGGATATGTGTTTCTGTCTGATGGTGTCGACTGTGTCCTGGAAGTCTCAGAAAGCCTTCCTTTCCATGAGAAGATCGGTCACTGGCTGGGCTGAAAAGACCCTAGCATGATGTTCCCAGCTGCAGAGGCATTCAGACTTCCCTACCAAGGTCCTGGGTGAGTCCAGCCACTTGCCAAGAGGCTGGCTGATTCTGCAGGTGTATGAGCTGCAGCCCTAGGCAGGGCTCCCTCTGCCTTCCCCCTAAGGTCTCCAAGCCCTTCTGAGGTCCAGATGGTTCCAATTTGAGCCCTACACTCTACGCTGGAGCTGTATTGAGTTTCTTCCCTGAAACCAACAAAACCTGCTTCAGCATTTTGCTTGGATTAAAATATTTGTCCCTTTTTTTTTTCCACAGGGCAGGAGGAGGGCTCCTGATGTCTCCAAAAGGAAGGAAATCATTACAGGGCCCTACAGAAGTAGGTCATGTGCTACAGCTGCTCATAGTTTGGGAGGAAGAAACATCGGACCTCAAACCTGGAACACGACTCTTGCAAAATGTTTGTGAGCAGCCCAAGAAAAACATCCTCCCGAGCCTTATCTAATAAGCGTGATCTCTAATCGCCTCAGTGTGTGCCCGGCTTTCTTTAGGACTTTGCACCTACTTCCCAGGGTTTGGGAGAGGCTGGGGCAGGACACAGAGAGCCCTAATGAAGGGGATTTAATAGTTTGTGTTAAAGCTAATGTGGTCCATTAGGAGCTGTCATTTTTATAAACAATGAAGATATGTTACCCTCTTCTGGGGTGGAAAGCCATTCCTCGCAAGACCTTGTAACGATCTGTGGAACACGCATGACCGACCATTAAAGCTCCGCTCAGAAAGTGGGGTTTCCCCTCACATATTTGGTTTCTTGCTAAATAAACTCATAAAGATCATACATGTGTAGGCTCTCTACTTACATTAGGAAAAGAAACACCGGTGCGTTTCATTAAGGAAATCAACTGTTATCTCCCAAGGGCCTTAGGTTCAAGGAGCATCAGCAGGAATTGTTAGTTCAGTTACGAGCACAGTTTTCGTTCTTCAGCTCTTGCGGTGGTGAACTTTAGGAAGACAAAAGGTTAATTGTTCCTAATGCCAGGAAAGGCACAGCTCTGACACTCAAAGGCCATAAATAAAAACAGTGTCCTTAAAACCTGTTAGTAGCATTGTGGGGCCCACAGTTTGGGGATTCTTAGTGTGTAGCTGCAGCAGATTCCAGGAGAGCCATTGGCCTCAGAAGCATTACACTTTGAAACTCATGGAAGGCACTGGGCAAGTTGAGGTCTGAACAACCCTCTGACTTTGTAAGTAAAATTTGCTCATTTATGCACACACACACACACACACACAGAGGCATGCAGCATCCTTTTTTTCCTCTTACAGACAAATGATTCCTTATCATAGATTTCAAGTTTAGCAGAATTTGATGAAAAAATTGTATAAACCCTTAATGCTTCCTTCTGTGTATAGAAGTGAAGTTAGGAAGGGGTTGTGTTAAAATTAGTTGTTCACATCGACTCAAAACCTCCAGTGACAGTTTTTTTTCTTCCTTCCTTCCTTCCTTTCTTTTCTCTTCTTTTTTTTTAAAGAAGCAGCCTCAGGCAGAACATGCTATCAAGGAAAGCCAGGAACAAAACAGCATTTTAAAAGCAGATTACAAATCCCTCCCAACAAAGCAAAATCAAACTGCTGATCGATAAGTGCAGCGGGGTTTAAATTGTTGCCTTAGAAAAGCCTTAGAAAACTTTTTTGAATAATGGGCTAAAGGCTGAACTCTCATGCTTTGGAGCAAGCCCCCTTCTGGAAAAATCTTTCCCCGTTTCTCCAGGGAGTGGTTCCTGGGAAGAGCTGCCGGCCGCTTCTCTTCCTTCTTTCGCTGAGCACCGCCTTGTGTTTTGGCTGGAAAAGGCTGGTAATGTGGCTTCCAAAGGGAGGGAAAGGTGCCTTTGATCTGTGCCGAACGCTCTCAGACGTTTCAGGATTTCAGGCGCAGCTAGCAGCTTGCTCTCCATGCTTCTCCGTGAAGGGTCGGTGAGAGATATACTGGGGAGACTCTGCTCGCAGGAAATTCAGCTTGGAGCCTAAAGAAGAGTCCCAGCCTTCAGTTTGTTGAAACAACAACAACAATGTGCTGGGTAGAGTGTGACTTGTTGTTTAGGTAGGGACCCAGTTGGGGACATTGAAGCCGAGTTCCCAGCCTCCTCCTTCACTCTGATACTCTTGAATTCAGTGACTGACTTCAAACGCGGCTTTTAAAATGAGAAAGGGAGCACACCAACGAGTGAGTGGTGTTCCGTTTATTCGCAGATGCTCCAAATGGTACAGAGATAAGCAAAAAGCGTTCTGGTGTGGGTTTTTAATGATTTCATTATCACCAGACAAGAACTGAAAGATGGACCAGATGCTATTGGGAAGATAGAGGCGGAAGATTAAAATAATAATAATAATAATAATACCACACATGGTTCTCTGTCCCAATAAACAATCAAGGCAGACCAAGGAGATCTTTGAAGTCAGTAGTTGTTTGTTTTGTTTTGTTTTTTTTAAAGGAAGGTTGAAATTATGTAGAAAAATGAAAACTTTTAGAAAAATTTGATCTTGGCTTGCGCGCCACTCGTCTCCAGGAGTTACCAGGACAGATTGTGATTTCAGCGAGGAGAACAACAGAGTGAAGGGCCCGCACATCTTACCAGGCTGTGACTGCCCATAGTCTGTGTCATTCACCAGCAGGAGTGGAGGATGGGGATTCCTCTTATCCCAACAGGTAGTCACTGATCTGCCCTTCCCCATGCACTGCCTCCCATAAAGTCCTCCTTAACATGACTTATTCTGCACAACGTGCAAAGTGCCCAGACACCTGGTTTGAAGAAAGCTTTTCCTGGGTATCCTCGGGAAATGAGCATTTTTTTTTTCCTTTTTCCTTCCTGGAGAAATAACCGACTACTTAGGAAATGGGTTTATAGTATACTTGTGTGTGTGTGTGTATATATGTGTGTGTGTGTGTGTGTGTGTGTGTGTGTGTGTGTGTGTGTGAGAGAGAGAGAGAGAGAGAGAGAGAGAGAGAGAGAGAGAGAGAGAGAGAGAGAGAGAGTGAGTTGTGGTCTTCAAATTATCACTCAGTAAACCACCGAGTATTGTTGGGTGGTGATCTTAAAAGGTGACCGTAATGATCAGATGAGCCTGCATGGGGAGCTTGCTTGCATGGTGATGGTACAGATGTACTCAGGGACTCCAAGCTGGGTTTCAACACACCTTAGCAAGTGTTGCCCACCCCTTAGCAAGTGTTGCTCTAAGAAGCCTCGGGTGGCGGCGTGAAACGAGGGAAGAAGAACCTCTTTGTAAGAGTGAAGAGGCTTTGAATGACGTCACAGCTTCCACCTGTGCCCCATTCCGTCCCCTCTCCTTCCACTAGGACATCACCGTCCAGAACTCAAAAAGGCTTGGAGTTGAGCCTGCAGGGCGCCTCATTTAATCAAGCTTTGGTCTGACAGTTGCTTCTGCTTAAATGACAAGAGTCTGTTTCACAACCCTCTCCCTAGACCTACTTTGCAGCAGTGGGTAGATTTCACCCACAATGACATTTTTCCGGCTTCGTAGATATTTCTTTCCGTGCCAGATTTTACACAACCATGACAAAACCAGGCACGGATGTCTGTGGTTTCTCGCTGAAAAATTTTAACTTGTCACTTCTTTAATAGATTTGCAAAACTCTAAGGATGTCCATTTATCTTTTGGCTTTCCCGATCTTTATTATTTATTTATTGATGGTAGGCACCTCTCGTTGCCCACAGCTTATGTAGCCACCGAAGAATGACTTCTTTATATGGATGGACTCCAACCCCACACGGAGGTGTGGTTTTTGCTCCTGAAGGACTGACTCTGGGAGCCACTGAGCAGCTGGCAGCTCTGGGTCTTCTCAGTTGATGCAAAGGATGCATCCTCGCCCATTATTCCTTCTACTCCCTGAGGTGTGGCTGAAGTTCCGTGTGCACGCGGGTGCACGCGGGATGGATTTCATTGTAAAGGAGCATACTAGCCTCCTTAGTGTGAAACCCACTTACAAAGCACCCAGTGTGTGACACACACACACACACACACACACATACAGCAAAACCCTGCTCACACATGCACGTCAGCTGGGAATGTGGTTGGCTCAGCTTTTCTCGTTCGTGTCACTAATTGGAAACAGAGGCAGCATGCTCCACTTACACCCACGGTGTCATGTTTCTTCATGAGTCACATGATTTCGTGTTTGAAAGCAGGGTCATCTCCAGTGGACAACACTCTAGTAGCCACTAATAGAAGAATGGTAATTTAGAGGGTAAAGAGGCGTGGCTTGTCATCCCTCCCTCTCCCCCAACACACACATGCATGATATCAGACTCTGGCTACTTCTCTGCCATCACCTTGCCTTGAGATGCTGTAGGCTAAACACATAGTCCAGCTCACATCTCCGATGTGCTCATTATGAGTGGAGTCTTTCTTGCTTTTTGAGTCACCCTGGAGTCTCAGGACCTCTTCCCAAGATAACCTTCTAAAGTTTTCATTTAAATGATAGCTGTAATAAAGTGCTAGGAAGCACTACTTAATTCTGGTGAGTGCTAGAGCTATCTATAGCCCATCTGGTGGGGTGCTTGTCTAAGTACACACAAAGCCCTGGGTCCTATCCCCAGCACCTTATAACCAGCATAGTTACACTTGGCTGTGAGCCCAGTCGGTAGAAGAGTCACAAGTTCAACGTCATTCTTAGTTACTTAGGGAGTTCAAGGCCAGTCTGGGATAGCTGAGGCACTGCCCCCGCCCCAAACAAAAAAAAATCTTGGGAAATAAAAATTATTTAATCAAAGCTGGGTGTGGTATCAGAAGCCTTTGATCCTAGCACTCAGCGGGCAGAGGCAGGTGGATCTCTGTAAATTCCAGGCCAGCCTGGTCTACAAAGTGAGTTCCAGGACAGCCAAGGCTACACAGAAAAACCCTGTCTCAAAAAACGAAAACAAAGAAACAAAACAAAGTTATTTAATCCAACTTGGTACTACTTTGTCTACGCACATGCTGCTAGTCCTCATTTTGCTATGTCTCTAGATGCTCTTGATTAACCCCAGAGTAAATCTGGTCTTTCCACTTCCACCCAGCTGCTCAGGTTTTAAACGTCCCATTTCCCTGTGTTTGCTATGTTTATACTCTTACGGGGGAGCAAGAGCTTTGCACATGCATGTGAGTTTGAGTCCACCCATGTACATGTGTTACTGTGTGAATGGTGAGTGTTTAGAAGGATGGGAGTATATCTGTCTCCTCTTCCTCTCTGTCTCTTCCTCCTGTTTCATTGGGAGTCTTATTCTCACTGAAGATATGATCATACAGGAGCCTTGATAAATGTCAATTTTCTGGCAGATTTTTGGTCAAACTTATTATGAGATCAGTAAAACTTTTAACTCGAAAGGGAAGATAGGCGGAAGTGCCTAAAACAGTCTAGCGCCAGGCTGGTTCAACTCTGGGTGTGCAATATAATAATAATAATAGCCGGGCGGTGGTGGCGCACGCCTTTAATCCCAGCACTCGGGAGGCAGAGGCAGGCGGATCTCTGTGAGTTCGAGGCCAGCCTGGTCTCCAAAGCGAGTTCCAGGAATGGCGCAAAGCTACACAGAGAAACCCTGTCTCGAAAAACCAAAAAAAAAAAAAAAAAAAAATAATAATAATAATAATAATAATAATAATAATAATAAAAACCTAAAACAGTGAATAAAATCAGTACTTTGTTGCTGTTGTTGTTAGCATTTGTTATGTTTCCATACATGCATGCACACTGGTCACATTCACTCCCAATGAGTCGTTTGAAATGTAAATTTTTTTCTATGTCCCAATTTTTAACTCAGTTTGGAAATGGAAAGCTGCATAACTTATCATCAGATAATATAATCCCCAGTTTAATTTAAAAAGTTGTGTGTGTTTTATGAAGGTTATTCAATCACATTATGTGATTAACAAATATATCAGCTGGCCATTTTATTTGGTGATAATTGTATTGAATTTTAATTCAGTTGTTGTAGGTAAGATTTCCTGGCCTGACAATAGGGTCTTCATACCAAAACACAAGCTAGAGAAGAAGCAGGATGCGTCACCATTTGTTTTACAATCAAGGATATAAATTCAGGAAATAAAGAATCATCTCTGCATGCAGGCAGAAGAGATCAGAAGAAAAAAAAATATCAGTGTCACCCAGAAAGATGCAATGGAGGTAACCCATTCTCACCCAGCATCCTAGAGAAACTTTGGATTTGATTTTTGAAATCCATGCAGTTCTCCAAAAGCTTAAAAGAGAGTGAAAAGTGTGCCCGAGTCAGTCATCCAGGCAACAGCTGGAGTGTGTAACTGCAGAAGAAAATATTACAGGAGTTCTGAAAGAGGTGCAGGATGGGGCACTATTAGTCTACCAGGAGTCTCCCACAGCAAAGTTCTGCAAATTTCCACTCCTTGGAAAGAAATAGCCAATGGAGTTCATAGACACATAGTAAAATTTCTTACTCAGAACAGATCCCAGCTTACGTACATCTGATGCTGTTATATTTATCTAGGAGTCAGGGGGATAAAAGAAACACACCAATAAGCTAAATAAAAATATGCATCGTTACTATTTTCCTAAGTGAAATCAAATTAATGCATCTAACTTGTGCCTTTAAGAGGCATACTTTGCTAGAAAGTAACGGTAGGAACTGCCTAGTTTGTTGTCTGAATTAAATACAAATTTACACACCCAAATGACCAAAATAATGAAAGTGATAGATTAGTGTATTGATGCATAATCACTGTGGAGAATGCAGAACTTACCAGCAGCTGATTTTGAGACAATTGCTTGTAATTAAAGCTGTGCTGGTTACCAAAAAAATAAAAGAGAGGGAGAAGTCCTTTGTGTATAACACCAATTAATTACTTTTTTTTTTCCATGGTGAATAGTTCTTAAATGCCTGTGCAGCTATTTATATCTGGTCACATTCAGGAGTGATAGGAGGTAGATTGCTTAGCAGCCTTCTCAGGATTTCTATTTGCAACTCACACTTTGCTGTTGGTTTTCCTTAAACCCATCTAAAAAAAAAGTAATAATATCCAGAAGATTCTAATATAAGAAGGGTGTTAAGATTCCTGCTTCCTTATAATTAATAAAAATAAATGACAAGGCCCGGCTACACAGTTGTAAATCAATTTCTCTAGCTATCATTCCGAGCAGAACAGTGATTGAATTGTAAATACAGCGAATGTTGCTTGGGAATAGCCAGTTTCCTTTTCCTTATAAATTCAAAAAAATATCTGTATTTGCTTAGCCTCACAACAGTCCTGTGAGTCCAAAACACTTACAGGAGACAGTTGTGGTAGCTGACATTTGTGCCACCAAGTGCTATTCCTTTTGGAATCGAGGCAGGGTTATCTAACTGTTGTCCCATCCAGCTGTCCTCCCAGATACCATGGGTGTGACCACGCCCTTACTCACCTTCTTTCGTCATTGAGGATTGGTAGTGCAGAAAAGCCACATCCAATCACAACACTTGTTCCTTCCTCCTCCTGACTGCTAAGCAAGTTCTGGATGTTCTTGCATCCAGGTGAGTCCATTATTTACCGTACAACCAATGACAGCTGAAGGCCTCTCCTGATGTGGAGGTCTCTATGTGAATGCCTTCACAGATTGGGTAACTGAAGCAGCTCCGGTAATCACGTTGGCATCTGGAGCCTAGGAGAGAACGCTACTGGAAAACAAAGCAAAATAAATGTGACTATGGAGTTTTCTTCTTTTCCTCTTATCTCTGTGGCTCTAAGGGGTGAGGTCACAGGCCCAGCCTCAGTTCCTGGCTTCATTCTGAGCACTAGGATGGTAAAAGATTTTTCTACACCTGGGTCTCCATGGGTCTTACCTGCAAATCTACAACAAGGCAATTGTGGAGATTAAAGTAACATGGATATGAGCTGGAGAAATGGCTCAGTGGTTAAATAACATGGGTGAAGATATTTTAGGGTCAGCAATGGCTTGGCAAGTAGAGGTGCTTGCTTCCAACTCATACAACCTGACCTTGATCCCCAGAACCCACATAATGGAAGGAGAAAAGTAATTCTTGCAAGCTGTCTTCTGACCTTCACAAGCACACAATAGCATGTGCATGTTCACACATATGCATGCACACACACACACACACACACACACACACACACACACACACACCACACACACAATAAGTAAATGCAAAAAAAATATTTTTAAAGAAATACTTTATAATGCCGGTCCAAAACAATTGCTAACAAGCCTTAGATATTGCCATTAGTTGTATTTTTAAGTAATAAAAACATATGAATAAGCTTTTCATTATGATTTTTAAACCTCCAATTTTTGCTTATACCAACAATCACTTCTTTAGATTGAGACATTATGATGGAAGGTCCTCACTAAATACAGCATGCACAGGACATTCTCTTCTACAAATACATATACAGAACTCTTAGCCAGTGTTTGTGTAAAGGGGATGTGTCAGGAGCAAGAAGGTAAACTTTATATTTGTGTTTTTCTGTAACATTTGAATTCTTGCTATGCACAACACTGCACATTAACATGTAAGTAGAAATGAACTCCTAAAACGACTCAGCAGATCACTAGGTTCCAAGAGATGAGGAGAGAGAAATGAAAGAGCCATGTTGGGAGCATGAAGGAGCCTCCAGCCCATTGAAGAGAGTCATGAAGACACACTGGGTGTGGAAGTGGTCCTGGGTCCTGTGCCAGCTCTGAGCACAGAGTACCCTAAAGAAGAGATTATGGTGCATTGATCTTGGCTCAAATGATGGATGCTGGGCACAGATCTGGATGCAGCGATGGGGGGGTGGGGTTACCCAGTCTCTCCATGCAGCACTTTCAGCACTGGATATTTTCTTTAAAAGGAAGATCATAGCATACTCTTCATTACAATGAGCTGTGACCGTGTGTGTGTGTGTGTGTGTGTGTGTGTGTGTGTGTGTGTGTGTGTGTGTGTGTGTGTGAGAGAGAGAGAGAGAGAGAGAGAGAGAGAGAGAGAGAGAGAGAATCAGTAAATGCTAGCTCTTCTCCCTCTGATTCCCTTATCCAATCATCCTGCAAAAAAAATTAAAAATAAAAATGTTCATCTCCCTAGGAAGGGGAAATAGAGAAGATACCTATGGATGGAGGAGGTAAGGGAGGGAATATGAGGGGGGATAATTAAAACTCAGGGCCATCTAAGGGGTTGTGTGGAAACTCAATACAGTAGAAACTTCTTAAAACATATACATATATGAAAGAAATCTAAATGGAATAACCAAAGAGTAAGGGAGACAAAGCCTCAACTAAACAACTCTCATCACCAAATGAAACCTCTACTTCGAGGAATGGATTACATCTAATTGAGTTGTTGGCCAAATAGACCCAATGGGCATCCCCAAATGACCCAGGCTATTGTCAAGGCTATTGGCTGCTCTCCAAAACCTAATGGTAAGGTCCTGTTGCTAGAGACAACATCTACACAAGTCCCTGAACATGGAGACGCCCACCTGGTACCTACCTAGAGCCGTCACCTCTACTGACTAATATACATGCTACTAGAAGGTACTCTGCATACTATCAGAGGAGAAAGGTAAAAACCAACCCAGCTACAAACCCTTTGATCTATAGGAATGGCCTGCCTGCAAAATATGCTGGTGCAATAGTGGCCCAAAGCTTGTGGGAGTCACAAGCTTTACAATATTTGGTTGGATTTAAGGCCCGTTCCATGAGATAAAGCCCACACCCAATGCTGCTTGAGTGGCCAAGAACCTGAGACTAGATAGCTCAAAGATCTAGGGGAAATCCAAATAGTACTGTTCTGCTAAAAGAATGTAGCCAGAAAATGATTCCTAATGATACTCTGCTCTACTTGTAAATCAATGTCTCGCTTAGCCATCATCAGAGAAGCTTTCTCCTTCAGTGGCTGGGAACAGACCCACAATGCAACAAAGTGGAAAGAATGAGATATCTTGAAAAGGTCAGTCCTAAATTGGATGTCTCCATCAAATTCCTCCCTCCGAGCTCAAGGAACTTGTGGAAGAGGAGATGGAAAGATTGTAAGAGCCAGTGTGGTTGGAAGACACCAAGGAAACAAAGCCTTCTAAACACAACAGGACCAACACACATATGAACTCACAGAGACTGGCAGCATGCACAGTCCATGCACAGGTCTAAGCCAGATGGAGTCCTAGAGCTGAGAGGGAAAGTGTAGTAGAATATTATTTTAAGGTGTGTTGCTTTTGTTTACGTTGCATTTGTTTAACTCTGTGAAGCTGTGTAACTGTGCCTGTCTAACACACCCCATGGCCTAATAAAAATCTGAATGGCCAATAGCGAGGCAGGAGAAAAGAGAGGTGGGGCTGGCAGGCAGCAAGTATAAATAGAAGGAGAAATCTGGGAAGAGGGAGTTGAAAAGGAGGATCGAGAGAAGGAGGAGGACTTCAGGGACCAGCCACCCAGCTACACAGTCAGTCATGGAATAAAAGTAAGATTTGCAGAAGAGAATGGGAAAAGCCCAGAGGCAAACAGTAGACAGGATCATTTAAGTTGAGGAAAGTTGGCAAGAAACAAGTCAAGCTAAGAACAAGCATTTATAATTATGAATAAGCCTCTGTGTGTTACCTATGTGGGCAGGCCCACAAAAGAGCAACAAAACAACAACAACAACAACAAAAAAAAAAAAAAAAAAAAACCATGAGCCTCCAACCATAACCCAAAAGCTATCTCCAATTGTAGACCATTCACAAAGGAAAAAGTTTTCTCCAACAGAGTCTCACTGGGTATATAAACCATTTTTAAGGCCAGACCCCAAGCCCAGCAGTAGGTAACCAAGACAAAATAACTCAATGACACTTTTGGAGGTTCCTTGTCTCCCCTCCCCTCCTCTCCCCCCTTCCCTCCCCTTTTCTCCCCTCCTCTCTCCTCTCCTCTCCTCCCCTCTCCCTTCCTCTCCTTTTCCATCCCCTTTTTTCTTGCCCACTCTCTCTCTTTCCCCTTACAGATCTTCTGTATACATGTTATGGATTCTGGTATTGTGCGTCATAGGATTTCTGCATGTGCAAGTGTGTGTGTGTCTATCTATATGTATTTCTTGTGCCTTTTCTTTGGATCCTTTTCTCCTGCTAGTGTGTTTGCTTTGTCCTATTCTGTTTTGTTTGTTTTTATTTTATCTTTTATTATTTTTAAGAATCCTGTTTGTATTCTAATGAGAGAGAGAAAGAGAGGGTGTAGATTTGGGTAGGGGGAGCTGGGAGAAGGGTGAGTGTAATCAGAATATATTATATAAAAAACTATTTTCAATTAAAAAATCTTATCAAAAAAGAAAAAGAAGGAGGCTGAGGAGGAGGAGGAGAAACACTACTGGATGTAGTAGTGCTAACGTTTAATCCTAGCATTTGGGAGACAGAATGGTGGGCAGATCTCTATGAGTTCTAGGCCAGCCTGGTCTACATAGTGAGTTGTAGGACAGCCAGGGTTACACGGACAAACCTATCCAGAATAAAACAAAAGTTTTAATATTTGGTAGAGAGTTAAATCTGTTTCTTTTTCTTCTTTTCTCTTCCTTTCTCTCACTCATCTTCATATTAGTGCCAACAGGAAGCCTGCTTATCTGTTAAGAACTAAACAGCTCTTCACATGTTGAAACTTAACCCTAAGGTGATAGTATTAGGAAGTACAGTTTGGGGGCGGTAATTAGGTCATGAGGGTACAACTTCAAGAATAGGGTTAGTGTGTGAATTTAAAAAGCCCTGAAGAACCTTCACTTCCCTCCCATCATGTGATAACCCATGGAAGGTACCATCCACATGGCAGGAAGGGTCCTCACTGGACACTAGGTCTCCTGGCACTGCCATCTTGGACTTCTAACTTCTCTCCAGAGCTGTAAATGATGACTATTGTTGAGGCCACCCATTCGGCAGTATTGTGTCACAGCCGTGTTATTTAAAATCCGTGAGTATCAGGGAAGTCTATCTCAAACTCTAACCCTACATCAGCTCTTTTCTTCTGAGTTTTTCAGAATGAGGTTCAAACTGATGCATGGAAGGATTCTCCTCTCCAGTTGTGAAGAAAATCAAGCATCTTCTCCTTACCCAGAAATCTATGCTAAGTGATTGCTACTCAGCTCACTTTCCTTTGTTTCTGGGCCATCAGATTTCTGTGTTGCACTTTCCCGGGTTAGGGATGAGGTTGCAGGAGGCTCCTTGGTCATAGTTCTGCATCTTCCAGGGAGGGTTGTGGCTTGGTCCATTTGCCTCTCCAACTTCTTTCGTTTCTTTTTAAGGATTAGCCCGGGGACACAAATTCAGAGGGTGCAGAGCATTGGGAACCGTCAGACTTCTTCCCCTCTTCTATCCAGACAGACAGCTCATCTCCTAGGAGCCCGGGTTTCATTCAGTACCCATTCCCATTGTTCAGGCCTCTCCCTTCAATTTGTTTTCTTCCTGTATTTCTCAGACTGAGTCCTTTTAATTGTCCCATCTTCAAGCTTGGTGATTGTTTTCTTCTGTCTCTGAATTCCTACAGCTGAATTTTCCCATGTCTGTTATTATGCTTTTCATCGTAACTAGAGTTTCTCCCCCCGACCTTAAGTTCTCTATCTCTTTCTCCAGGTTTTCATTTTGCCCACACTTCATTTTCTAGACCCTCTTCCATGTCTCTCTCTAATTCTTAGAATAGTTTTAAATCAGTTGCTACTATTTTATTAACCATAAATTCATCATACAAGACAATGGGTATCCTTGTCACGTGTTTATGCGTCTGTATCGTTTACTTTGGTCTTATTCACCTCCCTTTTACTTTTTCCTCCCCTTATTGATCCCCCTTTCTTTTTCCAAATAATCCCTTCCTCTCTGCTTCAAGTCCTTCTCTGATTTTAAAGTCTAGACTCTACGGCTGAGAGAAAATAAGTGATATTTGGCTTCCAGAGCCTGGCTTATTTCACTTAGCACACTGTTCTGCAGTTCTATCTTTTTTCCTGAAAATGGATGGAAATTACAGAATTTTGCTCTTTTTCCTGGATGAGTAACACTTGATTATTTATATTGTATTACAATGTATTACATATATATAATTGTTATTATTTTTCCCATAAGTGGACCATACTTTCCTGTTTCTTTGTATGCCATGATTTTTGCTATTGCTGTTGAAACTGGATATTTGAATCCAATAACTCTGTAAATCCAATAATTGTAAATTCTCAGTCTAGAGGATTTACTGAGTTTATTTTTGTGTTTTCACATCTTTTAGATTTATTTTTATAGTGTGTGTGTGTGTGTGTGTGTGTGTGTGTGTGTGTGTGTCTGTATACATGCAGGCACATGTATCCTTGCAGAGGCTAGAAGTGTCAGATCATCTAGAGCTGGAGTTACACACAGTTTGACCTACCTAACATGGGTGCTGGGAACTTAACGTGGGTCCTCTGCAAGGGCGGAACATATTCTCAACCTCTAAGCTATCTTGATGGCCCCTCTGTTTTGATTCTGAAAGGTTGCGTCTGTGATAGGGATTAGTCCAAAGCATATCTTCAGGACTTGTCAGTACTTGTAAAAGCCTGGACCTCTGCCTGGTGTGTGATGTGGCTTTCCAAAACTCCCAGTGATGTAATAGCTTTTGAGCATTCTAAACCAGTGATTCTCAACCTTCCTAATGCTGTGACTCTTTAATACAGTTCCTCATGTTGTGGTAATCCCCCCAACCATAACATTATTTCATTGCTGCTTCATAATTGTAATGTAAATGTCTTATATGCAAGATATCTGATATGTGACTCCCGAAGGGGTCATGACCCACAGGTTGAGAACTGCTGTTCTAGACTTTAACTGTTTTATGCTCCAAAAGAAGAAAAGAGAGAATGAAGACAATGGTGTAAGTCTTAAAATCCCCTGAAAGTTGTCTACGTGGAGAAAGGGCTTGTAAAGTGGAGAGTGGATTGTGGCAATGTCTGCCTGCCTCTGTGTCCATACCTTCAGGATTAGAAGCTATGGAAATAACAACACAGATATCTGAATGTTTCAGAGGACTGTGTGCTTATCACTCACTGTCATACATGCTATTCCCTCCGTGATGAAACAGTCCCTCCTGGAGGGAGAAACAAAACTCACAAAACTCAAGAAATGAATGAAATTGGCAAGGCTCAGGAAGGAAATGAAACTTAAATATATGTAATGGTTTGATTAGGAATGAATGGCCCCCATATATTTGAATGTTTGGTCATTAGGGAGTGGCATTACCTGAGAGGGATTAGGAGTGTGGCCTTGTGGGAGTAGGTGTGGCCTCCTGGGAGGAAGTGTGTCACTTGAGGGAGAACTCTGGGGCTTCAAATAATCAAGCTAGGTCTATTGTCTCTTTCTCCCTTCTTGCTGACTTCTGATCCGGATGTAGAACTCTCAGCTCTTCCAGCACCATGTCTACCCGTGTGTCGCCAACACTTACTGCCATGATGATAATGGACAAACCTCTGAAACTGTAAGGCAGCCTCAACTAAATGCTTTCCTTTACAAGAGTTTCCATGGTCATGGTGTCTTTTTCACAGCAATAAAATATTAACTAAGACAATATATAACCTTGGGGTGGAGCAGGTCACATGGATCTAAGTTTCATTGGCTTCCCGAGCCTTGTCAAGCTGCCTATGAGTTGTGCAGGGAACTACAGAGATTCAACTTTTGTGAGTTTTCATCCATACTGAGCTTTTTGTGATGATGCATTTGCCTTTGGATCAATCATGCATAGTCCTGTATTGTGTAAATGACCCCATTAAACTCACTGGTTCACTTAGCTACACCTTGGTAGAATCATTTTTTTTTTCTTTTTGGTTTGTCCTTTGTTTCCAATCTGGATTTGAACAGTTGTTTGTTCTCACCTTCCCAGGAAAATTCACACAACACCCACTGTGGTTCCTGAGAGCTGCCTATAAGGTGCTCTGGGTACATGTGCGTGGCTGGTATGGGGGGAATGGGGAACAGATAACAGTTATGAACAGAAATCAATAAAAACTAAAACTGTAAGTTTCCTTGTACAGCCATTACCCTGCAAGTTAACAGTCTTCACAAGGACTCCAGAGTTTAAAATAGTCACAGCAGACAGACTGTCATGCTGTTGTTGTTATGGGGACACAGATTTCCTTCATCCCTCCTCCCAGAACCCTTTTTTCCACACACAGTGTGCCTCTTTCTAGTGGCTTAAATTTGCACTGGCATCCAGTACAGAAGTTTCCCTTGTTGACCTCCTGACCTCTATCCTTGCTGCCCAGCTGCCTGGTAGCGTTTGTGAACTGTCTCCAGTTGAAAGCTGAACCCCCGAATGGCGAGACCACCGAAACTAAATCAGGAAAATGGATGGAGCTGAAATCCTGAACTAACATTCTGGGTAAACTCCTTAAAGGAAAGAGGTAGCTACACTTCTTCCCACTTCCTGATCCTGCTATGGCAACGAGGATGTTGAAGGACTCATCAGAGATGAGGAGCCACCCACGGGCCTGGGTCCCATCCCTCCTGACAGTTACATAAGTGAAACTAAATGTCTATGTGACTTAGGTCACTCTTACTTTGACTCCCTTTCATGTAGTAACTATTGTACAGCAAACCCCAAATTTAACGGAACTTTGATCTAGAAGAGCCTAAAATATCTGGGAGGGGCATCCTAGGGAGAGCTTGAGTTCAGCGCTCAGATACGAAGGCCGTAAGGACGGTGTCCTTTCTATGGCTTGGCAAATTGCTCGGTGAGCTCATCATCTGCAGTAAGCTGGGGGTCAGATCACATACTGACCAAGTCTTAGCTCTAGGGAAAACAGAATCCTGATGGCTATCCATTATTTTTGGGTGCCTTTTTTTGCAAAGACCTAAAAAAGAGAGAATTGGATTCAGGCAGGAGACACCTAGTTGACAAGTGGCTACAGCAGGGGATTTCTTCTGAAAAAGAATAGGTCTGGGGCCCAGAGACCACCGTTTGGGTGGGCTGAGAGTGCTCTTTCTGCTCAATGAAGCCTTTGTAAGCAAAGCTCGGCTTAGAGGTGATACAGGTCATACCTGGAGTCATTTTCAAGCATTCTGCCTTTTCAGTTTGGGGCATTTTGTTGCTATTTTCTTGTTGTTTGTTGTTGTTTTTCCTCTTTTTACCCCAAAACTGAGAAGGAGAAGTGATGTAGGGGAGGGAGAAGAATTGAAAGAGATGGGGGAGAGGAAGAAGAGAGGGAAGGGAAGAAAGAGTGGGTTAGTGCACTATCGGACACTAGGTCAATGTGTCCATCCTGCCACATCTCTCGCTATTGGGGGTTTCCAGTTGTAGTCCCAAGCTGGAGAGGAGAAGTGGAGAGAACACATGGCTAGAAAGTGAAAATCTCAATGGCTCCAGCCTAGAAACTCTTGGCAGTTGACTGAAGCTTCTTACGCAAAGCACTGATCTAAATGGAATGAGTGAGCTTTAAGGGAAGTGTGTTCTAAGAGAAATTAGATTATGCTCTGGCAGTGCCTATGACCACTTCAGTCCTTGAATTACCCCTAGGCCTCTGAATGGCATTGACAGGAAGTGGAACATGTGAACAGGAAGCTTTAAAATATTGGTGAGTGAGTGACCAGTGGGACTCTCTCATCCTTCTCCTTCCGGATGAAGAGGTACATTACAATCGTTTTGTGTATTAGCTCCCTTGAGATTCCTTCACAAAGTGCAATGAACTTGGGATTCGACCAGTGCACATCACACTGAATTCCATTAATATGTGCAAGCGGTACGTGTTAAGAAAATACATAAATATCTGGCTGGGTGCAGTGGCACATATCTTTAATCTCAGCACTCTGTAGGCAGAGACAGGTAGATTCCTGAATTTGAGGCCAGCTTTGTCTACAGAGAGAGTTCCAGGACAGCTCCAGGGGAAACCCTCTCTCGAAAACCAAACCAAACCAACCAACCAAACAAACAAAAAAACCATAAATACACAAACAATATTTGAAAGCTCAATACAGAACAAATGCACCATTTTACAAACTACATTTTAAACATAGAGTCCTCCAAACAAGTAGTGAGGGTTTAGGCATGGGTGTGCACATGTAAAAGACAGAAAAGGAGTGGCCGTGCAGGATTTGAAAGACCCCAATCAAAAGCCACAGCTTAGGGGTAACTATTTGCGAGGGAAAAGGGGACCCCACAGCACTCTAAAAGCAAGAGCATCAAGCATGGTTCTCTAAAGCTCGCTCTGAGCTATTAATTAGCATGATGGACATTGGAAATAATTTTTATGAGTAAAATGAATGAGACTTATGATTTGTGGTTAGTCTGAGGGATTTGGGATTCTCCCTATGTCTCTGGGGATGTGGTGTGGTTGGGCCCTGGTGCCCACAGAACAGAGGCCTCTGATGAGCTGGGTCTGCTGGCTGCCATGGACACTCATGTGTCACTCATACAAGGAACCCTTCCTTTAGCACTCAGCACAGAGAGTAGATGCTTCCCCAACCTTGTCTGAATTAGTCTGGGTAGTCTTTTTCATCATTTATTAGATTAAAGCTTTTCTGCTGTTCATCTTGGCCAGATGAACTTGCTTCCAGTGAAACAAAGGGCAAAGGGTCAGGAGACAGACAAACAGCCTTGATCCGCTCAGACTCAACCTCTGGATGCGCCTCAGATTCATCCAAAGACCTTGACATTTTGGAACCACCAAATCCTCACAGCTGGAATCAATAGGTTGGCTTGAACTTCAGGTAAGACCCTGGACCCCGAGTCTATTAGATACCGGGAGGTCTGTGAGATGTTAAAAAGAGTGATATGCTTTGGGAAACAAATTTTTATTTGATTACCTTTACTTTCTCCCTCTCTAGCTCTCTCCAGATGGTGAATTACAGTAGGAATCACTTGCTAGTGATAGCTCAGATTCCCAAGCTCTGGCCTCTGGGTCGTCTGGGATCCCAGCCTCCTGCAACCTACACTGTAGGCCCCCTGACCTCTGAGTGACCCTATTGCTACTCACACTCACCACACCCACCACACCTATATGCTGTGGCTACTGCTGCCTGTGGCATAGGTCATGTAGGCACGTCTACTTACCCTTGGGACTCCGCAGGGAGGTTGGCACCCTCTGTCACTGAAGCTCTGAAATGGTCCGCCCTTACCATCCTCTTAGGACTTCTCACCCATCTGCAGTTTGTTCTGATAACAGCAGAGATTGGAACTCATCTTCAGTAGGGAGAGGGCCTGAAGGTCAAAAGTCTCTTTTCCTTTTCCCTTTCCTCCTCCTATGTAGGAACTGTCGAAAGACAAGGCTCTCTTTAATCCCTTGACTAAAGCTCAAATCCACATCCTCCTGACTCTGATTCAAGCTGTCTGCCAATTCTCAGACAGACATACATAACATCCATGCTCTCAAGCATGAACAACACCCGGTACCTCCCCTGAAAGCTCTGCTATTTAATCGATGTGATTTGACGGCAAAACAGACAGTCCTGGATTTAGAATTGACCAGTTTATAGTGATGTCTCAACTGAACTGTGGAATGAGGTGTACACACCTACAATGATCCCGTTTTTTTAACTATAGTACTGTATTTAAGAAACTATGTGAGTGTGAGTCATTCAAATACTTTAGAAAAAGGCTTTCTGCTAATGGTTTTGCCCAACTGCTCTGGGGGCTATTTAAGGTAGAGTAGGCTGAGCTGTGATGTCCCATGAGCAATATATATTAAATGCATATCCAACTTACTATGTTTTCAACTTTATCATACATGGAGAAGTACCTCTGAGTTAAAAGCATTTGTCTGGGAAGGCCCTGGGTGATCAGTAATAAGGTACTTTACCCCAACTTTTCCCTAAGGAAAAAAAAGAAATCTTTCCATTCAGTTTCTTCTTCTACTCTCACTTTTGAAGCTTGGCATGAAATGGTTAGTTAGTGTGATAAGTCAATCCAACAGCAGAGCTAGGGGTAGAGGGAGGTACAGGGATGGGACACACACAGAGAAAGGCTTCACATAATAATTAGCCAGCCCCCTGTTAACAAGTGGATTCACACCATTTACAAGGATGAACCCAAGAATGTGCTGGAAGACAGCCTCTCCAAGACACATTGGGACAGAGCCGTGATAACAGATTAACAAATGCTGGCCAACAGACCAGATATTCTGTTGTTTGACAAACTTAATAAAACAGAGACACTCGCTGATATTGCTTTCCCACCAAACAGAAATACCCCAGGAACATATGCAGAAGGATAAATAAGAATGTGGCTTTGACAGAGGAGTTGGAATGAAAGCAGAATGTGAGGGACAATAGCACACTTGGCTGCCTTTTCCTGTGCTGGGTAACGGTTTCCTGGCCTAAAACCTGAACGGTCTGTGTGAGCAAGGTTAGGTGCACAGCCAGACAAATGTTTTTCCAATTAAAGATGGGTCATAAAAGAGCGCTTAGCCTCTGTCTATTTTTGAGGTACATGGAAGTAAGAATGATGAGAGGAGACGTCAGTGTGTATGTGCCTGGCTCGTGTGTGGGGGTAATGTATAGACTTCCTGTGTGTGTCCGATGCCTTAGTGGGGTTACTTAAATGCAATAATGGAGATAAAACTTCTCAGCTGGGACCTGGGAAGCCAACATTATTAGCACACATTCTCACAAAATGCTCCATCCATGTTCCAAACCTCCTTGTATCTGTGTTTGCTCTGGTGGCCCCCATCTTCAGACAGCCCGTGTTCCGAGCTCAGACATCCTGAGGAAAGTAGCACTTATTCTCAGCAGCTCACCGTGAGTCTCAAAGCTCACCTCCTGGCCTGTGGGTCAGAGGGTATGGCTGCCTAAGGGTCTATGGTGGTGGCCCAGTGCTTGGGCTGTTTGAAGCTTTTGAAGTCTGCTCAGGAAGCCCTGTGACAGTTTTTCTCTTCCATCCAGGTAAATGAAGTAATAATTCAAGTGTGAAAATTTATGGAATGAAAACTACAGTCGGGAGATGAGTAATGCTTGAACGTGTTCCAAAAAACCTTCTGTCCAAAACCAGCCCAGACTACTTTGCAAGGTGACACTGGCCTTGGGGCTGTGAATGTCGCCCATCTCAGAGTCATAAGCTGACATCATTGTGTCTTTGTCCTCGTTGAGCAGCAGGGTGATGATTCCCTGCAGCTTTGTCCCCACCCTGGCTGCTAAGCATTATCCCTGACATACTGGGTGCCTGGCTCCCCTCGGTGCTCGGTCCTGTTGTGCATAGATGTGACCCCGGCTGTTGTTTCATTACATCAAATAAGAGAAGGCAAGATAACAAAATTAACTAGATTTGCATGTTCCACTTCCATGTCTGATCTTAAAGACGAGGAGAGGACCGACCCCTGGGAATTGTGAAAGGGAAAATGGGGCCAAGCCACCATGCACTGAGACTGAACAGGGTTGGTCCCCTGCACCTAACTGTTGGCCACCCCTGCCGGGCCCACACACCTATCCCAGATAGTCTGCCTCTTTTTTTATTGTTTGAGGATTTAATACATGCATGCCTTGACCAAACCCACTCCTCATTTTCTTCCCTCCAATCCCTCCCCCATCCTTCCTACCATGTTTCCTTCCCTACTTCCCACGGTCCTTTTGAAACCCACTGAGTCCATTCAGTGATGCCTGGATGTGCCTGGATGTCAGCCCACCTACTGGAGCATGGGTGACCTCTAAAGGCTCATATCCCTGAAGAAAAATTTCTTTCCCTCTCCTAGCAGCCATCACACACTTTTATTATGCATTCTTCTAAACAGTTTTGGGTGGGGATGAAAGGACTTCCCGGAAGAGGACAGGGCCATCCTTTCCTGAGGGTGGAGCAGCCATTGACCTCCGCGAAGGGACTATGTATGGCAAGAGGCTGTCTAGCCACACACATTTTTGTTCCTTTACTCCAAAGGCATTTGTTGAGCATCTGTGATGCTTGGTTCTCACCTCTTCTTCATCAACAGAGCAAGCCCTGGGTATCCCAGCTTCAGGGGCTGACAGTGGGGAGAAGGAAGAGGACCTTGTGAGTCTAGGGACTTGAGGTTTGGGCCACATGAATGTCCATAGAGCTGAAGCAGGGAGTTCGTCGGAGACACTGGCATTGGTTATTGCAGAGTGAAGATGTCTAAAAGTTGACTCTTTGCTTTTTTCAAGTAAAGAAATAACTTGTACTTGAATATTTATTTTTCTTTCTCTTCACCTGTCCTCTCTCCTTCCTCTTTCCTTCTACCTTTTCTCTCTCTTTCACAAGTATAGAAGACAAAATTTTCTCTCCCACCATCTGACGGAGACTCAGCCTGCTGGTTTGTGCTAAAATAGAGCTTCCTGAATCCATTCCGTGTGTGTGTGTGTGTGTGTGTGTGTGTGTGTGTGTGTGTGTGTGTGTGGGTGGGTGGTTTGGCTGGCTCCTCTTTTTATGGTTGTTTTCTCCTCTTCCATTTCCTCCTCCAATCTCTTCATCTCTGTGCTAAGTGGCCTGGAACCCTTGATAATGAACTCATGTCTTCTACTCTCTCCGAGTCATCAAACCTGACGTCAAGCCTTCTGGGACATGCTCTGCTCACAACAAGACAGGGTTCCACAGCTCAGGTTTCTGTCCCCTCCCTGCACCTTTTTCTCCATGCCTTTGACTATCATGTAGGCAGGGCATTGACTGCCCACATCACAGCCCCTTTCCCTTCATCCTGTGGTTCCCTATGACTTTGTGAGTAGTCACACAGCACACATTTTAAACACATCTAGTGTTGGGCTGATGTGGAGCTCAATGGTAAAACATCTGCCTGACACGTGAGAGTTTGGGTTTGATCCCTGTATCAGTCTCTTTTCTATTGCTCTGATATGATATCAAATGACCAAAGTGACTTATACAAGGAAGCCGTGGCTTATATTTCCACAGGAATAAGAGTTCACAATGGCAGGGCAGGGCAACAAGTGGCAGATACCACAGCAGGCACAGAAAGCTGAAAGATCACATCTTGATCCAAAAGCAGGAAGCAGAGAGCATGAACTGCTAGTAGGGTGAGGCCTTAAGCTCAAAAGGCCTGGCCCAGTGACGTTTTTCCTCCAGTGAGGCTGCACCTCCCAAACCTCCCCAAACAGTATCACCCACCGGGGACCAAGTCTTCAAATGTTCAAGACCAGGAGGGATATTTCTCATTCAGACCATCACAATCCCCATCTTGGGAAAGGAAATAAAAACAAAAACAAACCATCAGTCATTTCTTTCTTAAATGAGGTAGATCCCATTTTCCAACAACACCATAGAACAAAAGAAGCCCCAAATCACCTATTCACTTACTCTGAACAAACTCAATGTCATTCTTCTGCTTGGATGGCGGCTTCCAACTTCAGGTGCAGTGGTAATATCAGCTAACAGTTTTGAAGTGTTGACTGTGTCTTTGGCGGGCTGCTAAGCATTTAAAAGTCACAGGTAGTGGATAATAATCTCTCATTTAATTCTCTCCACACTCCTACCAGGTTGAGAGCTTAAAGGAAAACCCACACTTGTGTGGCTACACATGGAGCAGAAGAGGCAGGAAAAGGAAAGAGAGCTTGGGAGATTTCCTTCTCTTTCTTTCTTGTTTGATCATAGGGTGGGGTAGACTGCATGTGTATACTTTGTTCTTCCAAGTCTTAGGGGAGCTGATGAGAGCCAGAACAGCCACTCTTGGCCAACACTGACCTTCTTATGGCTCCCATGCTTAGCAGCGCAGCTCAAACAAGACCTGGGCTGAATAACCTCACCCCGCACACCCCAATTCCTAAGTCTCTACGATGGATCATTTTTTTAGTACTTAGTTCTAGAACAAGGACTGTCAGCCATCATGGTTTCCAAAGACACTCTGTTATTACCAAACCCAAGTTATCTGCTGCATGTAACATTATCTTTAGACCATCCACAACAACAAAAATGACTGAATTCTGGTAAATTCAGTGTACTACTCAGTTAGACCTCTTAAAATTCTTTATGTAATGTCCAATAAAGTCAAATCTAATTTTTACAGAATAAATTGGACCTAAGTTCTATAAAAATAGATTTTCAGGGAAAATGGGAAATTGACAATTTCCCTAAGAAGTTCCTCTGAAGAAGTAGTCTCTTGCATTTGAATAATGACAACGAAATCAGGCATTCCTGTATTCTTTCTTTTCCCCTTTATTAATGAATTAGAATACACAATTGATTTAAAATTAAATAAAAATCTCATAAGCATCATTCACATCTTCATTACCAGTCACTTGAGCTTTGGCAAACTGGATTTCCATTTAAATGGCTTCATGTCAAAATGGGAGTTCACTGTGGCTGTGGGAGCCCATCTGAGAAGTAGCCTGACCCTGCTCAGCCTGCAGCCAGGGCAGCGAGGGCAGGCAGCTGCAGTGGCCACCGCCAACCCAGGGCACGGGTTCAGTAGCAAGAAGGGTACCACAACCATCTGGGCCGAGGAGGGTGGGAAACACTCAGCTGACAGCAGGGTTGGGAGGCTCCTTAGAGTTCCCCTCGGGACACGGCTTCTTGGGTGGTTACCCCCCCCTGTGTGTTGGGGAGTCTTCTTTGTTCCCAGGCTGTCATCAGTCGGGTCTCCAGCAAATCTGCTTCTGCCCAGATTTCCAAAGGGGACCATTGGGACAGTTGGGACCATAGACATAGCTTTTCCTTCACTAGACAGTTTTGAAATTCTCAGGCAGGGGGATGGGCTCAGACTAAGACTCTGGGGCAACAGTTTTGAGGAATTTTTTTTTTTACTTCATGATTCACTAGCTGCACTGAAAATGTGAGAATGCAACGTTACACTGTTAATTCTTTTCTAATTCTGACTCTGTTTTCAAGAAGTGACAGATTTCAGAATAACTAAATAATTTCTAGTGTCACTTTTTTTCCTACCAATATTAGTGTCACATATGAAACCTGGTATTTTGAGACTTTTCATCACCCATCTGGCTCTCTAGGAATCTTTAAAAAAGTATAACTTGAAAAAAAACATTTAAAAAGAATGTTTTAAAGTATAGGCTGATGCCCACTTGGTCTACTTTATAGCATTATCCATGGGCCATAATTACCTACCTAAGCATCATTTTCTTAAATTCTTGCATGTTTCACTATGGACTGCTAGGAAGACTTGAGTGGAGGCACAATTAAGCTAGATTTCAGTGAACCTGTATGGATGCACAGCTGGAGCAGAGTAGACTCATCTTGTGCTTGAGGAGAGTTGATCTGGGCTTGCCTTGTTGCTTATGCCTCCCATCATTGGTTCATGTAGAATCACGTGCACAGGGGACTCCATCATCCCCGGGTACAGGTAGGCTAGTGGGAGATCCCTCAGCTGCTCATTTGTCCTTAGAAGATGCGGTCACAAGCATTTGAGAGGACACTCAAGCCAGACCTGATGGCTCAAACCTGTAATCTCAGCTAGGTAGCAAGGTAGACGGACTAAAAATTCACTGTCTTTGTGAGCGTGGGCTACAGAGTGAATTTAAGACTATCCTGGACTGGACAATTTATTGGGACATTGTCTCTAGATGAACAAAATGCCAAAATGTTTGTTTAAGAAGATAATCATCATAGTTGGGGTTTCCATTGCTATGATAAAACATCATGACTAACAGTAACTGGAGGAGCAGAGGTTTTTTTTTACCTCACACTTCCAGTTAATACTCCATCATTGAGAGAAGACAGGGCAGAAACTCGAGCAGGGCAGGAACCTGGAGGCAGGAACTGTTGTAGAGGCCATGGAGGGATGCTGCTTACTGGCTTGCTCACAGGTCAGTCTGGTGGGGGCATTTTCTCAAGCGAGGGTTCTCCCTTTCAAAAGGACTCCAGCTTGTGTCAAATTGCCATAAAACTTGTCAATCATAGTCAATTCCAATTAAAAATTACTTATTTTTATTTTATGTATTTTGTGTATGAGTACGTGTGTGCGTGTGCGTGCGTGTGTGTGTGTGTGTGTGTGTGTGTGAGTGTTTGCCTGCACATTAAGTATATGTGCACCGTGTGCATGCCTGGTGTCCTTGGAGGCCAGAAAAGAATATCAGATCCTCTGCAACTGGAGTTACAGACAGTTGTGAGTCACCATGTGGGTGCTGGGAGCTGAATCCAAGCCTTCTGCAAGAGCTGCAAGTGCTCTTAACCCCTAAGTCACCTCTTCAAACCCTTTCATCCTGGTTTTTAAAAACCTACCTATAGCTGGACATGGTGATGCACCTGTAATCCCAGCACTTGGGAGGCAGAAGCAGTTGGATCTCTGAGTTCAAGGCCAGCCTGGTTTTACAGAGATAGTTCCAGGACAGTCAGGGCTACACAGGGAAACCCTGTCTCAACAAACCTAAATAAATAAATAAATAAATAATACCTATAATGGGTCTAGAGCTTTACTTCCTTAACATGATAAAACCATCACACACACACACACACACACACACACACACACACACACACACACCACACACTCAAACTTTCACACTTACTGCCCTATCTGTATCATAATACCCTGTTTTGCAGTAAGACCTCAATGAAAAGTGTTTGTACTGAAATGAATAGTAAGTCAAGGCTTCCTCTCATCACTGATATTATTCAAACTTGCTTCAGAGGTACTTGTTAAAAAGAATTCACGTGACAAACTGGGAGGCATCAGTAGTGGGAAAGCAAAGGTAAAATTTTCAATACCTGCTGATGTAAGGATTGTATGGATGGAAAAGCACAGAAAATATAAAACACAAAAGCTTTAGATAAAAGCAGAAGAAGTAGGTGACCAGTCACTGAAGCAGTGATTCAATAGCAATGTCTTTTTGCCCAGCAAACACCAGACAAGAGAGAAGGGGAGGCGGCAGCCCTGTCGCTTACTCTACATTTTTCAGAAGCTCCTCTGTGATGAGCAATGAGAGTGTAGTTGAACCAGCACGGAGGCATTTCCAAGAACTTGCTTTACAATAGAAGAAGTGAGCAATGCACAAACAGCAGGCACACAAACAGGCAAGGCTTCGGGCGGTGAGGCATGCTGCGAAGGACGTCAGGGGAGTGATGTGCTGGGGTAAAGGGCTTAGGGAGGTCAGGGCAGGTGGTGGTAGGAGCTCTGCATGATCCAGAGGGCCTGGGATGACCCCCCTTAGGAGGGAGAATTAGTGGAGACTTGAAATGAAGCCTGTCAAGGAAGAGCCAAAGGCAGGAAGTGCAGATGGAGGCAAGGGGAAGAGAAAAAAAACTGTATGTGCAAGAGCCGGTTGAGCTAGGGACTAAGCAGTTGACCTTTGCGAAGCTGCATCATATTTTGGTGCTGTAGAATATTACTGAAGGATACTCCTGTATGATGTCATGGGTTGTAAGAAAGCTGCCCCTGGCAGATGTGTGGACAATGGGCATTGGGAAGAAGGTAGAAACTAGTCTGTGGTCCAGAGTAAAGGAGATGGCCTGGAGTGACTTTATGGAAGCAGGCATAGGTTTACTCTGCATTTAGATGCACAAAGAACCAACAGTACTTGCTAACAGATTGGTGTGAGGGATGAGTAGGAGGAGAAATGAGGGTGTAACTCAAAGATTCCATTCACAATAGAAAAACAAACAAAAACACAAAATGTCTAAGGAGAAATCACACAGGAAATGTCCAAAACCAATGTGACAAAAACTCAAAATATTTTCTGAGGGGTTTAAAGAAAAAGAAAGAGGAAAGATAAAACTAAAAAGGGTGTATATAATGGAGACAGCTTTGTACTTACAAATAAAGACGATTTGAAGAAATCCAACTTTGTGGTTTAATTACAACAGAACTTAAAAATGACAAAGCTGTTACCAAGGTTCATTTATTTGGGATTAAGTTAGGATAATTCTAAAATAAAGAGAGCAACAGCAGAAAATATTCTCCATCAGCTACTAAAATGTAAAACAAAGCTACAGTAAAGAGAGAGAGGTGCAGGAAATCACTAAGTTGGGACAAACAAATGGAGTCAGCACTGACAAATGGGGTCAATAGATCAAACAGCCAGTCCAGGGACAGACCCAAATACAAACCCAAGAGGAAACTTGTGTTATTCTATACATGTAGTGTGGCTTGACTAGTCCTTTAAACACTTACCGTGGGCTAGAGAAATGGCTCATCTGTTAAAAGTGTAGTTGCTCTTCCAGAGAACCTCAGTTCAGTTCCCACCACCACTGTCAGGCTGCTCTCAACCTCCTGTAATCCAGGGGATCTAGTGCCCTTTTCTGGTCTCCACTGCACACAAATGTCACACACACACATACACACACACACACACACACACACACACGCACACACGCACACACGCACACACGCACACACGCACGCACACATGCACGCACACACACGCAAATAAAAATAAAACAAGTCTTTAAAATAATAATAACAAAACACATAACACAGCATCATCATTTTAATTTAGAATAAATTCAAATATATCAAAGACAAAAGTAAATGGATAACTTTATATTCTTAGAGTAAAGAAGTAGTTTCTATGCATAATACAAAAATTAAAAACCATGTGAGAAACTCACATGCAAACTCAAACTATGTAAATATAGAAACCTGTGTGTATGCCAAGAACCAAGCAAGCAAACAAAAACCTCAAAGTTAAAATTTGACTGAATTCATCAAATTCTGGGGGTTTAAATCCCATCTATTTGTTCAAAGTTTCCCAAAGGTAACTGCAGCCAAATATCTGAGTGGTTGGATTGTGTTTTTTTTTTCAGAAGCCTTGTTTATATCTTACCCTCATCCCCTGAAAATGTGACCATATATAGAAGAGGGTCTTCAAAGATGCAATCGAGTTGAAATTCAGCCATCCTGGATTGGGATGGGCACAAATCCACCAGTAAGTGTCCTTATAAGAGAAACATTTAGGCACACACACACACACACACACACACACACACACACACACACACACACACACGCTCTTGGGCACATATACACACCAAAGGGAGAAGACCATGTAAAGAGGATTGTAGAAACCAGAGCAGTGAAGACACAAGATAAGTAACACCATCAATTACTAGAAGCCCCAGAAATAGTAAAGAGAATTGAAGAATGAATTCTTCCTTAGGACCTCAAAAGCATGGCTTTACCGGTACCTTGATTTCAGACATCTGTCCTCCGGAACACAAAAGGATATATTTTTGCTATTTTGAGCTATCTAGTTTGTGATGATTTCTTAGGCCACCCCAAGAAACCATGCACACTGATGTCTAGTAGGCATGTTGAATTTTATTATAATGAAACTCCTCTTCAGTGTTCTCTAGAGGGACAGATGCAATAGGATGAACATACATATTAAAAGGGGGTTTATTAGAGTGACTTACAGGCTGTGGTTGGAATAGTCCAACAATGGCCCTCTCCCTTTGGAATGGTCAAGAATCTGATAGTTGTTCAGTTTACAAGGCTGGATGGCTCAGCTGATCTTCTATCTATGTTGGAATTCCAAAGAAGTAGATTCTAACACCAGCAAATTAATGATTCAGCAGCAGGGTATATCAACTTGCCATCAAGAGGGAAGGCAAACAGGCAAAGACAAAAGCTTCCTTCCATGTCCTTTTGTGTAGGATGCCCCTACAAGATGTGGCCCAGATTTAGGGTAGGTCTTCTCACCTCCAGTGATCTAGATTAGGGTGGATTATCCCACCTCAAGTGATCCAGTCAAGAAACTCCTTCACAGGTATGCCCAGATGCTTTTGTTTTAGTTTATTTCAATCGTAATTAAGTTGATAACCAAGATTAGCCATCACAATTACACTAACTCCTCAAATCAGTGCACAATTTGAAACTCATGGATTGTTTGTTGCTGGAATTTACCATTTAACGAGTTTGGATAATAATAAAAACAATGAAAAGGGAAAACCTCAATACAAAAACTGACCAAAAATATCAAATCATAAGATTCAACATAGTATATCCATAAAGCAACATTATTGTTTAAATCTGAAATGTCCTCATAGGATCCTAAGGTGTTGGCTCTACCCTTGGCACTTTTCGACACCTGTGTCATGAACTCAACTGGGAAGATTGGCATGAGAAAGTCATCAAAATAAAGGACTCAGCCTCTCTGCTCCCTAAACTGCATTGTCTGGCATTGTCTGCCAGCCTGACTGCCAATCCCTTTGGCACCCTTTCTCAAACCCACAACATCATAGTCTTAGGAGCTCTAGCTTCTCTCTTGTAAGAACGTGGGATGCATGAAGGACAGGCACCAATAGGTCTGATCAGTGTATACTCTAGTCTGCCTTTCTATTAGGCTTGCTAAAGACACCTGTGCCATATTACATACCACACCATGGCCTGGATAAGCTGTATCATGAAAAAAAATTGTTATTGGGTACCACATGATTTGAAGCCTTAATCTCACAATTTTGGTATCTGCATATTCTTGTTTTAGAATTACTTAATGTAGATCAATTGGTTATCAACTGAGATAGTTCCAATGTATGACCATTTGTCTTACATACACATTAATATTTTACTATTTTATATTTTTCGGTCAGTTTTTGCGTAAGTGGTTCTTGCTATCCACGGTTTTAATTATTATTGTCTAAATGTACTAAATGGCAAATTCCAGGAATAATTCTTAAGTTTTAACCTGTGTACTGGCCTGAAGAGTAGTGTAATAAAATCTTGTGCTGTCTCATTCCATCTCACCCGGCCATGAACCATCCTTTTGATCAGCGTATCCATTCTATATATGCTATTCACTGTCTAGTCACTTAGTAGCTATCTGGGTTACTAAATCAGCTGTTGAGATGCTGCAGTGTTGGTATATCACAATGGGAGTGGTGGAAGGCTATTTCACAATGTCCACCCATTCACTGTGCCTCATGTCATCAACTAGGTACTGCATCATCTTACATCATCATCACCTTACATCATCATTATCATCATCTTACATCATCATCTTACATCATCATCATCTTACACCATCCTCATCTTACACCATCCTCATCTTACACCATCCTCATCTTACATCATCATCATCCTCATCTTACATCATCATTATCTTACATCATCATCATCCTACATCAGCAGCAGCAGCAGAAGAAGAAGAAAGACAAGGAAGAGTTGGCAGCAATAAGATATTAGGAGTGGAGTATTGCATCACTATTTCCTTTGGATGGAAACAGTCCATCTTGAGGGACAGAAAAACTTGTGAGGATCTTGAATCTTGTAAGAAACCTGTCAGACTTAGGAAGCTCACGAAACTTACCAGGCTCCTAAGATCTCTCCCTGAGGTTATATAAGCAGTAGACAACTACTGAAGGAGATAAGACTATTCAGTGGTGTAGCTGCCTGTAATTTGTACAGCCGAGTCCAGGGATGCAGCTTTATGGGTGTCACCCAGCCTGGGGTGGCTTTTGGATAATGGGACTTCTTGGTCGCCTATGTTCCTGTAAGTCACTCCAATAAACTCACTATTTCAGTAAGCTGGCTTTCAATGGAATTATTTTCTTTGGTCTTTCATTGTCCTTTCTGTCTGAGATGAATAGAAACAGTCACTTTGGGAAACATGTCAAAATATGCACTGAGTGGGGAAAGGAAAGATTCTCATAAATTTTATTACAACATATTGACATACATGTTCCTTTGTGTTGTTAGTCATTATTAATCTCTTTCTGTGCCTAAGTTTGTAGTTAGTTTCCTCACAGGTATGTTTATATAGAAAAATAGAGCATATTTAGGGTTCCGTGTTATCTGTGGGTTCAGGCATCCATTAGGGTCTTGGAAAGTGTGTCCTACGGGTAAGGAGCAACCACTGTATGTAGAAAGAGACCGTGGCCTCTGGAAAATTTTCATTTTACCTTTTTTCAGTCTCACTTGACACATGGGTTGCTAGCGGTCCTGTCAAGATAACTGACGGCTGTGTTCTACGGGTCTGGATGGACAAAGGATATCTAACTAGGTCACCTAATTGGATGTTCCCAGTTCATCCTTAGATAATTAGCCTAAGTAACTGATCTTCTAGCAGTTGCTCAACAGCAGTGGGAGATGGGCGTCCCTTTTTATATGTGTCACTAGGGCCACCCAAAACATTGACAGTTCCAATTGCTAACAACTCAATCTCATGAAAGTACCAGCTTGGTAAAGCATCGTAAATGTTACTCTCCCCACATTACCCCCAGCAAAGTCCTATTTTATATATAGTAAAACCTTCTGGAATGTTCCTGAAGCTCTCTGGGAGGGTCCTCGGGGCAGAAAGCTGAGGCTGTCCCCAGCTTGAAAGTGGACTCCTTCCTTCGACTTTCAGTCATTCAAACTCATCACATTCTTTCCTTGGGCAAGATGGACCCAGAAATACTGCGAGCACCAGAGCAAAGTCAGAATGTCTGCATCTTAACGTCGCTGATTTAGGCACCAGCCAGAGTGGGAAGCTGCCCACCCCCGCCCACGCCCCCGCCCCACAGTTTTCTAGTAGAAAGGTTAAAGGAAGGAGAGGCTGAATGTATTAACTGTCTCCTTGGCCCCGCTGCTGCCTGACTTCCTTTGGGCTCAGCAGACGGTATTAGGCGCCAGACACATATGCATGGTGCCATTTGCGTGTCTGTGTTAAAGTTGACTTAATTAGGAGGGTTTACCTCAAATACACACTTAAACGGATTCTCCTAGTGGTGCAACATTCTCATCTACTGCCTATTGCTATGCTGGAAAAAAAAGAGAGAGAAGAAGAACATAGGAAGTGGGCAGCAGCTCTGAAGTCGTGTTTACATGCATTGATGTGCAGCAGAGAAAGAAAATGGGACCGGGGTCGAGTGAACTCCTGTAGGATAAATAGAGATAAATAATTCAGATTCTCATTATCATAGAGTCATATAGCTCCAGTGCATGGGAGCATCCTGCCTTTGTGAGAATTGGTATGCAGAAGGTATTCGGGAACTATAGCGTGTAATCTAACATTAATATTAACATAAATCCAAGGCAGGAATTAGCAATATTTCTAAAGTCTTAGAGGATAACTGAATTCACACTACATTGTTTAGTCCTCCTGGGCATTTTAGTAATCGGATAATAGACATGTTGAAGTAGTTGAGATGTTCTTTATATTGCTCTATGAAAAGATCTTAACACAATGTCTTTAGTAGAATTTTGATAGAATGTGTTGAACAAAAAGAAATATGCCTATTTTGGTTATATGGGTATGTTTCATTAGCTCAGCCTGCAGCGATATGACATTACATTCTAAAAGGAATACAATTAATAACAATGAGAGTTTCTTTTTTTTCCCCCCTCAAAGAGTGTAGCTGGAGTGGTTGAGCACTATGTCAGGGCAATTAAGCCGAGGCACTGCATTACCTTTGTCTGAACACCGGCAACATCACCCTGTCTCAATGTGTTGAATAGTTATTTCTTTAGCAGAGAATTTGTAATTTATTTTGATGTTTCCTATAATTCAGACCACTATTATAAAAACGATTTTTTTTTTCAGGTAAGAAAAAAAATCATTTAAAATAACCAGGCAGTAGAAATTAACATTTCTTTCAATTGGCATAGATTCCACTTTTTTTTTCTAGAAGGGAATAAATGGCTGCAAGGGGAACGCACACTGGAACTTCTGGGTGTTCAACAGAATCGGATGATCCTGTTGGTGAAGCAGAGGCGGACAGAACAGCTAGGTGTCTGTGGAGTCCGTGCCGATGGGAGAGCAATCCGGGGGGGGAAAGTTGTACTTTGAGACTATTAAAATAATCACCCAGGGTATTATTTTATTCAGTATTAACCTTTATGTTTTATGTTAAATGGCAGTGAAGGTTCTGGAACACGGCGATTCCCCAGAGCCTCAGTAACTGAGATTTCTTTTATCTCTAAAGAGGTTTTATTCCATTCTGCAACGCCGAAACTGCTCCTGCTTCCCTTCACTGGTCAGTTTTAATAGGCGTAACGAAAGATAAAATGTGTTGAAACATGAAAATTCTGCTTTTTGAAAACAGATGACGAAGGAGATTGTTTGAAATCCTTTTTCCGCATGCCCACTCTGCTTCAAGCTTCCAAAGCCATGGTTCTTTGGGCAAGGGTAGACTGCAGGCGACGGGGGTGGAGGGAGAGGGAAGGCCAACAGACCCATCAATCATTTCTGCCCACCCAGGTTTACCCTGACGGACTTGCCTTGGTGGACATGCAGAGCTGTGAGCAGGTATCTAGAAATGCCACTGTGAGCCTGGGCCTTCAGGTATTAATACCCAACTCCATTTCCACTCATGAGTGATGTATTAAAATGTTGTAGGTAATAAATTGTTAATCTTAGAGGCGCTAGGTGATTTCTTACTCACACAGAGACTTAGTTAATGTAACACCCTGATCATTGCTCTGACCGCCTGTTCCTTTCTGTGTTATTTTCCCTAGCCTTCCAAAGGCAATCAGCTCCACTGCCAACTCCCTCTGTCTGCGACTGCTGCTTAGTTCCTGCATATATGCAGACGCACACACCTCTTCAGACAATTAAATCACACCAAACTGCTAGGGGACAGGAGGCCTCCATGTGTTATGTGAGCGGCCCCCCTCCCCTGCTAAGTATTATTGACAAATCCATCAAGGGCAGTGATGCATTGGCTTCCACCTTACCTGGAAGGACACTGGGGCAATGGTGACATGCTGTCACCGTGGTAACTGCTGGCTGAAGTGAACAGCCTGTTAGGATAGGTGACCTCTGTTGGCAGTGAGCCTAGAGATGTAGCACTCACCCGGCTGCCATGTCATGGGGACCCCAAGGAACAGCCCAGTGCCCTCAAATTGATTCATTAGGCCCTAAACGTATCGATTGCTCCAATTTGCAGGAATTTATTATATTGATATTGGACTGATTAACATTTTGTGCCAGACTGGTTCGATATGTGCTTGTAACAGCTTTTAATGATTAATTGACTTTTATGATTCCATCTCAGGGCTGTCAGTGAGCTGTGAACTGTGGGCAGGCTTGTTCCTTTGACTGTCTCTCCAGTGGCACAGGGCAGTGATTGAATACCTAGGAAATTAGTGTCCTTGCTGTCTCATTTTATGAAAGATAAATGCTATGACATTTAATGCAGACCTTAATTTAGAACAGAACTCAGCAAGATCATTTTGCAATTTAATCATAAACAGGTAAATATCAAAACTTGTTTTAGCATTTTACAAGTTAAGCACACAGAAAATGGAGGCGACGTCGAGAAGGCGACAGGGGAGCCGGCAAGAGGTAAAATAAAATAACGTGGGTTGGAACGGCACGGCAATTTAATAATCACGTAATTTATTAGGGGCAGCATCCGAGCCCGTTTTTTTTTTTTTTTTTTTTTTGCGGCCCAGAATATACTGCTCTCATTCACTCTGTGGCGAGCCCAGGGCGTGCCGCCTGGCACAAGCTGTAAAGTTAGCATTTACCTTCAGGGCTGCAGGCAACCCTGCAATATTGCCTGGCGAGTTGAGGAAAATACATTGACTGATTTGCCACAAAAGTAAATAGCAGGAAAGGGGACAGGCTCCAGTTTAATATGTGCCCCTGACATGTAATAAGGGGAATATCACATTCAGCATGGTTTTATGTGTTACCTAAAACAACCATAAACATTATGAAAAGACGGCAGGAGAAATGAGGTTTTATTGTGCTCGCTAACAACAGAGAGTGAGAGAGACAGAGGAGGAGGAGGAAGGCTGGGGGGTGCCAACTCACACCTCTTGCATTCATATTTAAAGCATATTTTCTGCCTTTCATTTTAATTAAAAGACTTAAGTTAGGGGGAAACTGTCTAAACATCATGTCAAATTATTCATGTTTGTACATATAAGGAATGAGATGAAATGGTTCTGTGCACGCTTCTTCCTTTCCTGCTGAATATTTTCCTGCCTTGCTGTGCAGAGAGAGTGAGGCCACCTTCATCTGATGTGAGGTTGTCAGGTGATGCATAATCTAACCATTTGCAGTGTACATACTGTGTGGCCCTCGTCTGAGGTCTGCTCAATCCACAGCACTTTTCTTTGCTTACAACGTTAAAAAGGATTGGAAAATCACCCAGCCCTGTACTACAGAAACACCCCTAAACATCTTGTGGCTTGGATCACTTCTAAGCTGAGTCCAGGCTGTCTCCCTGCCTCACTCACATCCTGGGCTTTCAATCTAACATTGCTTCTACTTAAGTTTGGAATGATGGCTTTTTTCTCCCCCTGTGATTCTTCGGTCCAATCGTAAGAATGAATTAACTGGGTTCCTGGCTATCTGTGTTTCTATACCTCTATGCACACTCTTGCATGTGCATACACACACACACACACACACACACACACACACACACACACACACACACATCTGTCTTTGAATACGTGCACCCTGTGGTCAGGCCTCACTGTCTAGCCCGGGTTATGAGCCATGCCTACCATCAGTAGCAGTCCTTGGCTGTGAATGGCACCATGATTCCCCTGTTCAGTGCCTACGTGATTGGCCTCAGGTCTTCTCCCTTAGGGGACATTCTTTGCTGAGAAGTCTTCAACAGGCTGACATGATTTCCTTATGCTGAATGAAACCTTGCTGTGGAACAGTTCATCTGATCCAGCCTCACACAAGCTGTCGATAGGCTGTGGCATGGCCCCATGTCCATAGTCTCTAGAGAGCTGTGCCTCATGAGGAAGGATCTGCCTCTCCCCACTGTGCCAGCATCCTACAGGCCCATGCTGCAGAGGGAAGGCAAGGGTTGCTTTCCAATTGTCCCCTTTACTGGTGGAAATGGCCATCCTTTGTAGCTTCCACCCCTGCAGCCTCTACTACATCTGTCCCTCCCCTATCTTATCACACCACAGGAGGTCCTGGTTCCCCACAGGCTGAATGGACTGGGAGTTCTTCCTGAGACTCCTGCTGGACTTTCTGTCAGCAGTGCTTTACGAGGTGGGACTACCTGGAGGAAGTGTGCCACTACCCACACCTCGAGTGAAGGGAGTGCATGAGGGTCCCGAACAGCAGAGAAGGAAGGAAGAAGGTTCTGGATACAATTTGGCGTGACTCCCAATGATGCCAGAAGTGTGAGGAGTGCATAGGGAGAGGAAGCGGAAGTGTTCGTCATTGTTGGAAAACCATCTTTCTGTATATTAATAATACTGGTCCTCAAGGCAGCCTTCTGCAGACTCAAGCTGACCCAAGGCTGTGCTCGGCCCTTGTTCGGTTAAGTAGCAGGCGTGTGATCCAAACACGCAGAGAGAGGCCACACAAGCAAATTGCAGATCCACTGGGTGCTGCTGCTGCTGCTGAGAGTTTTCCTCTCCTTTGGAGTGTCTCGTGAGCATCCCACACTCATCCTCCCCCTCGTGTTGAAATACAGATCTCTTCACCTGGTCACAATGCATCTGTCTCTGTGCCCAGCACTCATTGCCCAGGGAGAGTTCCAAGACTCAACAGAACACACTCTTGCCTCCTCTTTCTGGTCACCCATCGAATAGCTTTCTGTATCTATTGCCTTTGGTTCTGCTGTCAGCTACGAGTCATATCACTATCAGAAATTCCATAATAAATTCAGCAGTGGGGGGAAAAATGTAAGGATTCCCCCAAGTGGACAGATGGAATATATTATCTCCTACTCTGTGCCATTAATCTTCAAAATGCTTATCTTTCGTAAACATTTTAATTCAGGCAAAGAAAGGTACAGAGCTAGGAGATGTCTTATTCCAAATTTAGCATCTACAAAAAACATTCAAAAGCAAAACCAAACAAAATTCAGAGTTCCTTTTTTTAAAGATGTATTTAGAGGGGCTGGAAAGATGATAACTCAAGCAGTTAAGAGTACTTGCTTCTCCTGTGGAGGACTCAGGTTCGATTCCCAGCACCCACGTGGTGATTCATAACTACTTATAACTCCACTCCCAGGGAATTTGGTGCCCTCTTCTGACCTTCAGGGGCACGAAGCACACATGACATGGTACATATGCATACATGCAGGTAAAACACACACATGTAAAACAAAAAGACTAAATCTAATTCATAAAGATTTTTTTTGTGGCTGGGCAGTGGTAGTCCATGCATTTAATTAATCCCAGCACTCGGGAGGCAGAGGCAGGCAGATCTCTGAGTTCGAGGCCAGCCTGGGCTACAGAGTGAGTTCCAGGACAGCTAGGGCTACACAGGAAAACCCTATCTCAAAAAAAAAAAAAAAAAAAAAAAAACCCTCAAGCCAAACAAGTGAAAAGATTTTTTTGTATTATTTGTGTGCATGTGTATGTAGCTATGCACATGAATGTGCAGGTACATGAAGAGGCCAGAAGAGGGCATCAGATCCCCTGAAGCTGGAGTTACAGGCAGTTGTGAGCCACCTGACATGGATGCCGGGAACTGAACTTAGGCCATCTGAAAGAGCAGGAAGTACTCCTAACCACTAAGTTAAATAGAAATATTTTTTACAATGTATATTTAAAAAATGCATTCTGTAAAAAAATAAGTTTTACAATATGTATTTAAAATTTTTATTTTATGTGAATGTGTATTTCACCTGTGTGCATCATGTGTGTGCTTGATGCCTGTGAAGAGGGTGTCAGATTTTCTGGAACTGGAGTTACAGAAGGTTGTGAGCCACCCTGAGGGTGCTGGGAAGAGAACCTGGGTCTTCTGTGAGAACACTTGACCACTAAACCCTCTCTCTGTCTCTGCAGCCCCGTCAACATATTTTTCTCCATAGATTTGGTTCATAAGATCCAGAAGGGATACCATGGTATATTTTACTCTTCAATCATAATGTATGCAGAAGACATGTAGTACACTGCATATACCATAAATCCTAACACCAAATATTTTACATTTTTTATACTAATACTTGTTGTATGTTGTAATTTTACTTGACGGTCATTGTCTTTTAAATTGATGGCATAAAAATTAGGTTAACATGATCTCAGCACTCAGAAGGCTGAGGAGGGATGACCGAAATGAAATTCGAGGCCAGCCTGGGCTACATTGTTAGACTCTGTCTCAATAACAATGAAAGCATTTTTGATGGCACGAACCATCATTGACTTGAAGATTTACCTTGTTTTCTTCTATAGTCATCTTTGTACGTCTCTAATCTGAACAGGAAAAGATAACTTGATTCACGTCTATATTCATTACTTTTCAACATTGTGACCTAAATACCCTGAGAGAAGTAACTGAGGGAGGAGATACTTCTGTTTGGCTCACGGTTACAGAGGGCTCCAGTCTATGGAGGCAGGGATGGTAGCTAGAGCATATCATGGTGAGCTAGGAAGCAGAGAACAGAGATAGGACCAGGCAGGGTAAAACCTTTAAATACCTGTCCCCGGTGACACACTTCTTCCAGACCAGCTGCTCCTTCTAGAGGCTCCAGAGCTTCCAGAAATAGCTGGCCAGCTGGCCAGCAGGTGTTGGAAACATGAGCCAGGTGCAGACATTTGCATTTGAATAATAGCAGTGTTAGTCTTCTTGGACGACTACTGTAAAGGACCACAGGACTAGGTGGCCTGTGTGTAAAGAGAATTTATCACTCGTAGTTCTAGAGGATAGAACTACGGAGCTATCCCTAGATATAAGCTATACGGAGCTTAGAGTGTCCATGTGGTTGACTCCCTGCCTTCTCCTTTGATTAGATGAGATTCCTCCTAGTTCTCTGACCTCTTAGGACCACATTAATCCCGTTCCTGAAGGCTCCACCTTGATACTAGCCACCTCTCCCAAACCATGCCTCTAAAACTCATCATACAGGGCTTTAGATTCCAACATATGAATATGGGAGGAGGGGGCATGAACAGTCTATAACATTTTAGGACAATATATTTTTTCTCAGCTGTTTTAGTAGTCACATATGCTGTAGTTTCAAACTTAGCCAAGTTTATCTCCTCTGTCTTCATAAGGCCTCAGAAAGGAAGCCTTTATTGGCTTCCATGTTGGGGTCTTTTGAAAAGATGCTGAGACGTCAGTGCAGGCTTTCAAATCTCTCAACTTGGTGGGAGTAAATAGAAAATGTCTCGGGCTGGAGAGATGGCTCAGAAGGGCTGGAGAGATGGCTCAGAGGGCTGGAGAGATGGCTCAGAGGGCTGGAGAGATGGCTCAGATGGGCTGGAGAGATGGCTCAGAGGTTAAGAGCACTGACTGCTCTTCCAGAGGTCCTGAGTTCAATTCCCAGCAACCACATGGTGGTTCACGACCATCGATAATAAGCTCTGGTGCCCTCTTCTGGCCTGCAGGCATACATGCAGGCAGAACACTGAATACATAATAATAAATCTTAAAAAAATATTAAAAAAAAAATGTCTCATTTGGAGTTATGTCTCACTTTATTATTATTATTATTATTATTATTATTATTATTATTATTATTATTATTATTATTATATACAGAGTTCTGTCTGCATAGATGCCTGCAGGCCAGAATAGGGCACCAGATCTCATTACAAATGGTTGTGAGCCACCATGTGATTGCTGGGAATTGAACTCAGGACCTCTGGAAGACCAGTCAGTACTCTTAAGCCATCTCTCTGGCCCTATGTCCCACTTTTTATCTAAATGTTCCAGCAGCAGTTAGACTGAACAACTGACTTTGGGGGGGGGGGTCATCATTGCGTGATGCTTCCTTTCTTTTCAGCCCGGGGATTCCTTCACATGAACCTGGAGGACACCTACCTCACCTGCATTACTTTGTGGTCAAGGTCAGCCCTGCCTGGCTCTGGGTTGGTCCTGTGCCCTTCTGGGGAATGTGCTTAAGAGTCTTGGTGAGGTGGGAGGCAGCGTTTCTGGGGACAGTGCGGCTGTGTGGTAGCATCCCCTGCTTCTACTTCTTCTCCCTGATCTGCGGGGAAGGGAAAATGAGGAGCAAAAGGAAGCCCCTTGCTGCTGCTCTCCCAAGTGTGGCTTTACTAAGATGCACACATCCTATGTACCTGCCATATTTGGGGCACAGAGGCCCCCAGTTCTGGGTGGAAGAACTGCTAGGAGCTTCTCTAGGAATACAGACTTAGCATGTGCTAGGGGATTGTTTGCCGTTTTTGTTTGCAACCCTGACTACCATATAACCTCAAGAAGCTCACTTTCCATTGTTGGCTCCATTCCTTCCAGTACACACTGAAGACGGTTCACGTTCAAAATACAGTACCACCTACGGCAGTGTTCCTATATTGGCGTCTACATGCGTGCACACGCGCGCACACATACACATACATACGCATGCACACACACACACACACACATACGTACACACACATACACATGCACACACACACACATACACACACATACGCATGCACATGCTCCCACTATGTCCCCCACCTTGGTTTACTTCCATTGCAGGATCGTTGGGTGTTATCAACACACAGGTGTACTCTTGGGTATGTGAGAGAGAGGAGAGGGAGAAAGGATGCCATGATGTACCTGTGGAGATCAGAGGACAACGTCGGGTATCATTCCTTTCTGGAGACAGGGTCTCTTGTTCACTGCTGAATGGACAGATACCATGGTAGCTGGCCCTCTGAGCATCTGAAGATCCTCCTGTTGCTATCTCCCATCTTTCCGTGGGAGAGCGAGGATTACAGACATGCAGGCCACTGCATCTAGATTTTACATTTAGGGTAGTGTACTAGCTACTTTTTTTTTTTTTTTTTACAAAATTAACTTTAAATAAAAATGAAGGGTTTATATTGGCTCATGGTACCAGGGTGCAGTTCTTCATGGAAGGGAAGTCATAAGTCATTGTGGTAGAAGCTTGAGGCAGCTGGTCACATCATATCTGCCCAAACAGGGAGCAGAGCCAGATGAACGCTGTGGGTCGCCCCACCTCGGTTAATCTCATCTATATACTCCCAAACACTCATGCCTAGACACTTGTCTTAAATGTGATTCTGGATCCCACCAAGACGACCACCAATATTAACCATCAAAGGCAGAGGCTCACAACTGCCATGTAATATGTGAGGGTGGTTCTGCAGAAGGGTACACAAGAGTCAGAACCCAAGAATGCTCAGAGAGTCAGTCTGTGACTGTGTCTACATCCAGGGCCTGACCTAAGCACCCAGATCCCATAGGCAAAGACAATGCCTTCAGTCAAGCATAAGAGTGTTATATTCCACAGAAGCCCATATCAAAACGGGCCACGCCAGAGATGGTGGGCACAGAGTCTAACATGAGGCATCATCCAGGTTCAAGGAATGATATAGGGAACAGCAGGGGATAGGGCACCATGAGTAATTAAAAAGAGGGGTAGCCTGGACCTGTAACTCTGACTCTGAGACAGGTGATTTGATGATGAAGTCTCAAATTTTCTAAGGGGTGTTCGGTGTACTGTGGATGAATGAGGTGATTAAACAAATTAAGAAAAACAGAGTGAACATTAAAGCATGGGATGTTCGTCACAGACTGACTTCTGACAGACAGGGCATTATTTCGTACGATCACTATCTAAAGTTTCTGGGTTCCTGGGGTTGTTGCTTCTACATTCTTTGCACTGTGCTGGGCTCTGGATGTACGCAGATAGCTAAAGCTACCATCCCCACCAGACACGGGGTTGAAGGTGGCAGAACAAACGCAGAGACCTTTGCTGCCAGGCTGGATCTAATTAGCAAGAATTTGTAAGAGTCAGGAGGATGAGAAACATGAGCTGGAAAATTCCGAGTCATCGTGGCTGCTTTGGGATGAGGAGGAAGTCCTTGCATAGCATCCCATTACTTGTTTCTGCCTACCTCTTAGATGCTAGGCTCTGGTCCTGTGTCAAGTTCTACCTCATGCTGAGTAGATTCCCCATGCTAACTGATAACTGTCATGTCTCTGTCTCCCTGCCTCGGTCTCTCTCTGTCTGTCTCTCTCTCACACACATACACTGTCCTTGTTAGTTTTTATTGTTAACTTGACACAGGAAGAGGGAACCTCAATGGAAGAATTGCCTCCATAAGGCTGGTCTGTGGCCATGTCTGTGATGGCTGACGTTGGAGAGCTCAACCCACTGTGGATGACATCATCCCTTGATCGATGGGCCTTGCCTGCCTGTATAAAAAGGCTAGCGAATCATAATTTGTCCATGGCCTCTGCCTCAGTTCCTACCTCTAGGTTCCTATCCTGATTTCCCTCGGTGATGGACTATTACCTGTAAGTGTGAACCCCTTTATTCCCCAAGTTCCCTTTGGATTCCCTAGGACATTGCAGATGCCAGGAATATGGGACACCCACCTAGGACAGCAGAAGATGTGAACTGGAACCTGCCTGAGTCTATAAAACTAACTATGTATGTGTGCTGGTCATGGGAGAGTTGGAGCCTTTTGGAACCCAGAAGTTAATGAATGGGTCCTGGACCCTGACCACTGAGCTACAGGATTTGATTAACACTGCTCAATTTGAGATTTTGGTCTGATCTTATTGTTTTTCTGCCTTGGTTCTTCTCTTTTAAAATAAGAAAGTCCTTCACAGACATGGCCACAGCCCAACCTGACTAAGACAATTCTTCATTTGAAGTTTCCTCTTCCCAGGTGTCTCCAGCTTGTATCAAGTTGACAATAAAGGCTAATTTAAAAAAAAACATTAGATCTTTAGACTAAAGCATGGTATCGCTGTGGCTGATGCAGAGAAGCGCAGATCTGCATAGAGTCATCTAATCAAGCCTAACTTTTAGTGGCAGACTTTCTTTGTGCCAGGTATAGTTCTTGTGCTGTATGTGCTTGGACTTCCTTAATACTTACAAAGATTTTCACAAAATCCACTGAGTATCCAAGGACACTGAGGCACAGAAAGGCAGAAGGCCATGCAGTGAGTAGACAAATCTAAGGTCTCTGTTGGCACAACCAAATGCTGGCAGCTAGCCTGCCATTGTCTACAGCAAACATTTAACATCATTAATGTGATAATACCTTTATCTATAGAATTTCACATAATTTAATACATACATAGCTGTGCCTCAGCAGTTATTATTCCTTAAGCACCTGCCAGGCATAAATCCTTTGGCACGTACTGTGTCTTAACCCTTTCCCATCTCAATTACGTCAATGCAATAACCATCCTCATTGAAAAACACTCCAGATCCATGTGGATGGTTCTAATTTCTAGACATTTCTTTTCCTTAGGTAGAAGAGCAACCCTTGTCCTCTGCAGAGGACTCAGAAACCGCTCCCCCTTTCTTCTGTGTGGCTGTGTCACGTAAAGCCTGGGTCTACTCTCGGCCCTTCACAGGGCTAATAGGAACAGCTCCCTCCTTGGTGCAGTGGGATAGAGGTTTTCAAAATAAAATCTAGCTCCGAGGTGATCAGCAGAAGATATTTGCTAAGGATGGAGGCACGGCTGGGGCTCTTCATAACTGCAGGCATGCCTCCATCTCACCACTGTCAACTGTGATTATCTTCCTTTCTTAAACGGCATGCAAGGCCCCAAGTACCTCCATTGACTGACCGAAGAACCGGAAACTCAAGCTTTATACTTCTATTTTACATCATAGGTATAAAGATATAGATATATTCATATATGTGTATATATATACATATATATATATTCTTCATGCGGGAAGAAATGAAATATTTATAATTTCTCCAGTTCCATACATTTTTCTACAGATAACATAATTTCATTCTTTTTTTTATGTTGTTTATAAAGCAAGTTTATTTCTGCAGAAGAGGTGTCTTATGTTTTTTGTCGGGGGGGGGGGGGAGGGGGAGGGAGGGAGGGATAGAAAGAAACTCTACTTCTCAGAACTGGGTCCCTGAATCCTGGGCAGCAAGCAGTATGTTGTTTCATCCTCTCTACTGGGGACCAAAGATGTGGGAATGATGGAGGGTCAAACTAGCCACCAGCTGTTCAAAGTTACCCAGGCTCCAAGGTGGACATGATAGATTTTCAGGGCAAAGAGACCTGCTGTCAGAGGTGGGTAGATTGAAGAGGAGCAAGAGATCAGCCTGTTAGCAGGGCGGCCAAAGCCAGGCTGGATGCAAAGTGACATCCTTGGCTGCCTGTAGTTTTCTTTAGCTACCTGCCGCTTGCCTGAAAGGAACCAGACATCTTGACAGCCAGCACCTCAGGGATACGGTCCCCAAACAGAGAGACTGCACAGATACCACAGGCGCAGACCTAGTCCCCTTGTATCCGGCCAACATCCTCAAAATGGTAATGCGCAGTTATTTTGTACATGTGGCCTGCAGCTCCAGAACTTCCACGGTCAGACTCTGGTCACTCATGGTATGGCACAAACTTCTTGGTTGTCCTGGACTGGTCAGAGGTCACTGACATCAATGGCCCTAGAGGAGAGGATGGCGGAGAAGGTATCTCTGAACAGTGGACCGTTTCTGGTGGGCTCCATAGATCTGGAGCTTGAGTGTGGACATTAGCAAGGCTTTAAAGAAAGCTATAGAGGCCTTTGAGGCATCAATTCCCCTGGGGATCCCAGAGCAGCTGGAACAGCCACTTCCTCCTCCAGGCCTACAAAGCTATGAAGCTCGTGTGTGTGTGTGTGTGTGTGTGTGTGTGTGTGTGTGTGTGTGTGTGTGTGTGTGTGTGTGTCAGGGTCTCTCTATGTTACCTAGCTGTCTTGGAACTCACTATGTAGACCAGGCTGACCTCAAACTCACAGAGATCTGCCCGCCTCTGCCTCCTGAGTACTGGGATTAAAGACGTGCTACCATGCCCAGCCTTATTTCCTTCTTTTTTTTTTTTAATAACTGAACTCAGGTATGTGCTCCACACTGTCATTATTCATTCATCTGATGATGGACATCTTAGCTGATTTGATAATCCATGCCACTTGAATTTAAGAACTATCATTAATGGTGATGGCCAATATCCAGATTTCAATTGTATAGTTTTCAGGACAAAGAGCCCTCTCAAAGAAAGCTGTCTTCTCCAATCTCTATCACTTATTGTTCCATCTACTCAACTTGTTACAGTTTGGATCTCAAATGCCCCCCAAAGCCTCATGTGCTGAAGGTTTGCTTGCCAGCCTGTGGTGGTGCTGGGAGACAGTGGAACCTTTGAGGGGTAGACCCCTGTAGGAGGAAAGTTAGATCATTGGGAGTGTGCTCTTAAAGGGAATATTGGGACTAATTCTAGTTTGTTTTCTGTTGCTGTGATAAAAAAAAAAAAGGAAGGAAGGAAGGAAGGAAGGAAGAAAGAAAGAAAGAAAGAAAGAAAGAAAGAAAGAAAGAAAGAAAGAAAGAAAGAAAGAGGGAAAGAAAGAAAGAAGGAAAGAAGGAAAGAAAGAAAAGAAAGCAGCCACAATGAAAAACAACTTGGGAGAGACCACAGAGGAATGCTACTTACTGGCTTGCTTCCCCTGGCTTGCTCAGTTACTTTTGTTATATGGTCCAGGCCAATCTGCTCAGGGATGGCAGAGCTCACAATGGGCTGGGTCCTCCAGCATCAATTATTAATCAAGGAAAACACCCCCACAGACATGCCCACAGGCCAGTCTGATAAAGGCAATTCTCCAGTTGAGATAACCTCTTTTGAGATATATCTAGGTCTGTGTCAAGTTGACAGAAACTAGCTCTCACTGGACTTAAAACATTCTCCTTCGCTCCTTCCTTTCGGCCTCCGTGGGCTAAGCAGCTTGGCTCCGCCATGTGCTCCCTGCCACAGTATTCTGTCTCAGGACAGGCCCAAGGCAACCACGGGCTGAATGTAAGCAGCCATGAGCAATATAAATCTTTCCTCTGTTAAGTTGCCTGTCTCAAATATTTTGTCACAGTGACAGAAAGCTGATGAACACATAACCTGAAGCATAACTCTCTGAAGGGGAAAGCTTTTACAACTGAGATCATTAAAATAGCTTGAATTGCTCAGGAGCCACGGCTCCTTGCTAACTCTGCCACTAAGTAAATGAGTAAGCCAAGGAAGTCACCTTGAGTCATGACCCAGTTGGATTTTCTCGTTTTGCGTTGGGAAGTCAGGTTTTCCTACGTCTCCCCTTTCCTCCGGTTTGCACCGTTCCCGTTCTAGAAAACATGACAAAATGCATCCCTCCATCACGTGACAAGGGAGGGGGGGGTCTATGGCCCAGAGTACAGTGAACCCCCACCCTACCCCCACCCCAGCGTGGTGGGGCTTCACACCCAGCTCTCTATCCCGGATTCTGGATCAGGCTCAGAGCACCAGAGGGTTTGGTTTGAGCACAGGTGTGCCCTTGAGTTGTCTAATAGAAGAATTTTGCTGTTAATATTTTTTTTTCTGAGTACCAAAGAAATGCTATTTTTTTTTCAGTGAGTGATGAACAAGATGTGCTTTAGGCTCTGTCTAAATGATGTATTTCTTCAACCAGAGAGTGAAAACTCAGATGGTTTGTACCATATTTTTGTATATTTAGAAACAGCTGGTTGATTGACTGGAGTTTTAATTTTTCATGGGAATGTTTGATGTTAGGGAGACTGCACTGTCAGAGTCCTCTGAGGAAAGAAAAGATTTATATAAAAGTTTTTTTTCCCATAGCTATTTTATATTTCATGAAATGGCTGTGAACAGAAACATGGTGACTGAAGAAAGGATTCTTATTTCCTCCACAATAGTATCCAAAGTCCTGACCACTGTCCCCACTCATGAACCTGCCCACGTGAATGGGAGAGCTCAGCTTATTGTTTTTTCTATGCCCCTCTGTCACATTTCAGAACTGGCCTTCTGGTTTGTGATGTGTTGTTATGTACATTTTGAATAAACAAAGCTAAATATTTGGTCAACCTGTTTAAGCCTCTGAGATGAAAAACAAAAAAACCAAAAAACAAAAAACAACGGGCCAATGACCTTTGAGTTTTGCACATAGTAGACACCCACTACATATTCATCAGATAGATAGATATTCAATCAATATTAAATAGTCATTAATGTTTAATATACTGAAATATTAACACATCATTACTGTTATGTAGTGGTAAAATATTGATATAAATTAATATAAAATTGCTAATATAAAGTATATTAAACTGAACTGAATGCTATCTCTCATGGTAACACATATGGGTAAGAGAAATGACACAAATGCTTTATGAAACCCTGATTAGAAAGGAGCCAATATTTACTGACTTTGTCCAAGATATTAAGAACGGGTCTAGAAGCCATATGCATGGTCTCACAGATTCATCCGCTTGTAGATGGGAACAATTAAGGCTCTGAGAGGGAAAGGAACTCCCCTCAGAGTACATAACTAGTAGCCAGAGAGCCTGAAAGTTAACCTGGGCTAGCTTTGTTTTAAAGGCCAGTCTGCTACCACCTGCTCCCTTGAGTTCTCTCTCTCAAGAGGCTCCCCAAAGCATTTCTACATGTTTGGAAAATTCTACTGCTAGACTGGTTGGAAAACAACAATATGAAACACTCTTCATGATGAAGACGTGCCCGTGTGAGGCACAGAAGAATAGATGGGTGGGTGAATCTGTGCTGCGGAGGGATAGGGATATAGGAATGGATTGTCTGTCTTCCAATAAAATGCAAGGGCTTACCCCTTGTTAAGTGCAAAGCCCAAGCCCAAGCAAGAGAGGCAAGAATGAAGGGAGGCTTGATGTACACTGGAGATGATTCTCAAAGCAGTGCCTCCCCACACAGGGAGCGGGAAGCTTTCACTTACTCGGGAAAGACTGCGCATGCTCAATTTGAGGTCCTCTGTTACATGGTCAAAAACAAAAACAAAAACAAAAACAAAAACAAAAACAGAACCGGAGCACCATCATTAGGTAGAGAATTTAATATTAAAATAAGTGTAGTTTATTCTAGGTCATCCCAAGAGAGCGAGTCAGTGATTTGTGCTGGATACTGGTTCCTTTGTAAGTTTCTCTGGGGTGGGGAGGTGGTACAGCTTCATTTGAAACAAACAAACAAACAAACAAACAAACAAACAAACAACCATAAACACATCAAGAACAATGGAATCTAGAAGGTTCTATTAACATTCATTTGGAGGGTAGTAGCTCTTCCTCCTGCAAGCACAGTCATTGTCCCTAAAATGCCTGCTGTGTAGGTAAACATCCTGCAAGTTTGGCAAGGCTCAGGTTTGGCGTGATGGGGTCCTCCTCTCTCAACAGAACTGAAAAAGCATTGAATTAGGGCTCAGGAGACACAGGACAGCAAGAGAGAAGGAAGAGTTAGCAAGCTTCTGCTGGTACCCAACACACACATATGCATTCAGCAACATCCAGGGGGCAGCAAAGTTCAGGTTCATAAGAATGCTTGGGGTTACTTTTCTCTTTCATCAGATTTCAGCTGTTCCTCAGTCAAGGCGCTGGACTAATAGCGTCTTCAGTCTTAGGTATTTTATTGAGGCCATTGATGGGAAAGAGAAGAGGGTTAATGTTATAACTTGAGAGAGCCCTCTAGGGTCAGTCATCAGTATAATGCATTCAAAAGGAACCTTCATACCACAGGGCAGATACTCAAGCTGGTAGGAGGAGAAAAGGCACCTAGATCAGCTGCCCTTCTCATACCTGGAAAGACCACCAAGCTCCAGTGACTTGCCCCTTGGGTTCAGACAAACCAGTGAACAGAAATAAAAAACATACAAGGAAAGACTATTAATAATGTGTGTGTGTGTGTGTGTGTGTGTGTGTGTGTGTGTGTGTGTGTGTGTGTGTATTCAACACATGTCAAACTTTTTCCTTCTACCCAATTCAGCAATGTCTGTAACAGTCATAAAAATTGTTCTGTTCCACAGGCATTTACCTGGTGCTTGCCAGGAGCCTTTCTGCACAGAGCCAAGCAGTTACACAATGCTGAAGACTCCTTACCTAATGGACAACTGAACTACAATGGTGCCCTTTCTAGTATAGTTTCCAGGTTGAGAATTCTGTGCTGTCCTAAAATCACGGCCCTTATCAAAGGAAGGAGTTTACATAGGGGAAGAGTCCTTGCCACCCCCAAGGCTGGCTATAGGACATTGGCCAAGGGCTGTGATTTCTCCAGCCTGAAATATTCTTGTTCGTAATGCATATGATATTAACTCTTTGCATGTACACATGTGAGGATCAAATCAGATCATGGAAAATATTCAGTAGCAGGGCGTCCTTACTATTTACACCTTAAAAAATATTGTACATATTTATTTGTATATGTTGTATTTCAACACATGTATGGCATATTTATCGTTAAAATTCTCTTTACTTATTGTCAGCCACAGTTACCCTACTGAGCTACATGGACTATGAAAAGTTATCACCCCTGTCCAGTTGCACTGCACTGTGGCTACTACAGTGAAGATAAGACCCTTTTTTATTTTTAATTGAGAGAGAGAAAATCTAATTGAGATTCTAACTGAGAGAAAGAATCTCTCCTCTGCCCCACCCCACCTCTCCCTCTCTTTCCCTCTCCCTCCCTCTGTGTCTCTGTGTCTCTGTGTCTCTGTGTCTGTGTCTCTGTCTCTGTCTCTGTCTCTCTCTCTCTCTCTCTCTCTCTCTCTCATTTTATGGCTATGGGTGTTTTGTCTACATGCGTGTCTGTGTACCACGTACCTACCTGATGCCCTTGGAGACTCGAAAAGGGTGTTAGATTCCCAGGAACTGAGTTACAGATTGTTGTGAGCCATCATGTAAGTGCTGGAATGGAATCTCAGTTGCCTGGAAGAAGAGCACTGCCCTTAGCCTCTGAGCCATCCCTCCAGTCCCTGAGGTGAGGCTGTCTTATGTTCCACACTCGTCAAACGAGTGCCAGTTTGCGAGAAGCTGGGTTCAACTTACTTTATGAAGCCTGATCCCATTTGATTGGAGATGACTGATGGGAGAGACTGAGAGTGAAAATGCGAGGCCTTTGCGGCAGCCGCGAGAGTCCCCCTCTCTTCTGTGTATGATTTAGAAGCACTGACTCGATGTGTTTAGATGGGGAGAGGGAGGGTGGTATGGTGGAGGAGAATGAAACGGAGATCTCTTAGCCAAGATGTGCAGGAGTTAAATATAAACCCCAAATTGGCGACTGCCTCTCCTGAGATCGGGAAGGAAAGGGATGGGTGGGTGGGTGGTGGGTTAGGAGCTGGTAGAATCAAGCCGGAAACCCGAGACTTCAGATGACGCGTCTTAGCAGTTCCTCCCTTAAAATTCCTTCCTTCTCCTGAGGGTGGGATCCATGTGTGTTTTCTTTAGGCCAGATATCAAAACCAAGCCTGGAAATCCTTTCCATTTTTCCTTCTCTGTAATCCAGGCCAGTACCTCCCAGGATGCAGACATCCTTGATCAATCGCACAATGTGTTCTGGCTCTGAGGACGTCACAGCAGAAGAAAGAGTAAGGAGACAGTGGAGCTGGTCACCAGTTAGGCATCCCAGCTGCCCCAGGCATGGGGCTTATCAGTCTCACCTCACAGCCAACTTTACTGATCAAGCCTGCACTAGCATCTGGATTTCTCCTGCCAGATACCACTCTACTGGACCTTCCTAAATAATCTTAGCCCTTTCCAAAGTAGTTCAGGCTTGCAGGTGTGGCTCAGAGGTAGAAAGTTTCCCTCACATTGACGGAGCCTTTGGACCCATCCTCTGCAATGCCCATGCCCAAGTATTTACGATTTGCCTCCGAGAACTCTCTCTCTCCATATATATAAGTGTGCCCATTTCTTCAAGTACCAAGGCTGCCTGCAGGAAGAGCTAGGCTTGTGCTTTTTCAGATAGTGTCTTTGTTAAGCGTTGTTACCAAGGGCGGGTTATATCTGGAATGGGTGAACTTTGGGAAGACAAAGAGTGATAGCGTTTTGGAGATGGCCTAACCTCCTCTCCACCCTTCTGAAAGTGCCTGCTAAAATGCTCCATTTGCAGCAAGCCTACAAAAGAAAAATTCGTAGATGTTTTTAAATACCTAGCTGCACCTAATTGCTATTCAGAATAGAGGCTGAACTTCTTAAGTGTTCCTCGAAACCTCCTTTGAACCCTGTTTTTAGTATCTCCATTTAAAGCCTGAAAATAAAACACGTTTGCATGTGAATGGCTTGCTGTAAACTTGTGGGGCGTCCTTCCCTGTGGGGGCCCCTGGTGTTTCACACAGCCTGCAAGGCTGCACTCTGAGACACCCAGGATCATACTGTTCAACTTCTGCATACTTAGCAGGGACCCCAGTACATGCTGGCAAGCTCTGAAGCTCTGTTTGGGTTATGAACGAATGAGATTTTTCTGGCCCAAACCTCAGGAAGGAAACACTAAGGACTTTTTAAATCGAATCCACAGCAGTGCTCACACAATAAAATATGTTTAAATATCTGGCTCTATTGTACAGTTGAGAATATTTTACCATGCAGGTCATTGGACAGATGCTTTTCAGTAACAGAGTTTAAGGTGAGTCCCTTCCCTGTTCTAATTAAGGGAAGTCTGCTTTTTCTTGCACCAGCCTGGGATGTGACTTCTATATTTGCCAGCCTATACCATGGCTTCCACTGGACAGCTCCATTTTCAATGGTTCCTACCTGTCTACCTTCCTTGTTTCAATCACTCTGCTTTTCTCCTTTGCTAAAATTAGAACACCTTCTCCATGGGAAGAAGTCATCAGTACTTCCCGTTTGCAATTCTTGTGACCTCCCCAGCCCCAGCCCAGCTGAATGGCCCTCTTTCAGCCATGCTGAAATGCAGACCAGGCCTTTTTTTTTTTTCTTCCCCTCTTCAAGATATGGTCTTTCTGCACAGTCATAGCTGTCCTGGAATCCTATTTGTAGACAAGGCTGGCCTCAAAACCAGAGAGATACACCTCTTCTATGCGCTAGGATGCATGTGCTACCATGCCTGGCAAAGAGGAGTCCTCTTAAGTTTATGACAGACATCACACCCTCTGTGGATTTCTATACGAGAGGGAACTTGACCGAATTCAGCTAAAGACCTGGGTGATGGATACATGGAAACTGAGTGGTTTGTGCAGCTCCCAACATACACCTCCTGCGTGGGTTGGAGGCTGAGCGTGGCTTTTTTTCAGTTGATGCACTGTCCTTAGCTGCATACGTGAGAAGCTGCAAATGATACCCTGAGGTGACAGACATGTCCACCCTACCACCTTCAAGAGCAGAACCCAAAGGGTCTCCTCTTCAGGCAGGTTCATACTTTAAAAGTTTTCATGCCCTCCTCACTGGACACTTCTGGCTGTTGAATGGGTCCCTTCTCCATCATCCTGTGTTGGGCTCCAGTGGGTTTCTCTCTATAAAACCAGGCTTTGGTTTTCATCCTTCTTCTACTGTATTTCTGCTTCTAGTATTCTGTCCAGCAGACTCACTCTTATTCTTTCTGTTCCCCCTCCACAGTCTTGCTAGATTGTCATCATCTGTTCTGTAATGAGAATGACCTCTGCTCCAATTAGTCCCTACAGCTAAAAGCAATTCCTTGTCATCTGTAGCAATTTCAACATTACCTGCGATGAGGGGAGGATGCAGAGAATGTTCTTTCTACCTCCTCCTGTTTCTGACCCTTTCCTAGTTCTTTCTGTAAGTCCAGGCATTCTGAGAAGGGCTCCTAGTACCAGGCTACCCAATTCACTGAGGACCGTCACCCCTCGTTATCCACAGGGCATAGCCTTCAAGACCGCTGATTCTAACATCCATGAGTGCTCAAGTCCCTAGTATAAAATGTTGTAGTATTTGAATGGAACCTGGGCATGTACACCTCCATGTTTTCAATTTTTTTCTAAACTACTTGTAGTAGATAACACAATGGGAATGTGTTATCAATTATTTTGGGAATTATGACAAGACAAAAAAAAAACTCTGTACACCCAGTACAAGCATCCTGTTTTCAGACGTATTCAACAGTTGGTTAAACCTGCAAATGGAGAAATCAGAGACATGGGGCGGGGGGCAACTCTATACGCTGATTTCTACCAGAGGTGCTTCCTGAAAACACCCCCTCCTCTCCTGGCCCCCTGGACTCCCAATAGTTGGAACAGGGGTGAGATTCACTCCTGTATGCTTGCAACTTGGAGACACAGCCTGCTGACTTGCCGGGAAGGTCCTGGAAGCACACCATCCCCAGATGGGGAGGAGGGAATTACATTTGTTAGAGTCTCCAGATGCCAAAAGCAGAGAAATGGACTGAGGATGGTGAGCTGGCCAGAGCCCAGCTCTGGTGGATAATCTCTCTGACCCTCCTTTGGCCGAACGTCTGCACGAAATAGCACGTCTTACACATGGCTCCCGTAGAGGGAAGGTCTGCCGGCTTCGACAGGCCTAATGATAGACCAGTGTGTAATCTTGCCCAATTTGACGAAGAAGAAAAAAAAAACGACCATCAGTGTGCAGCTTCTGTTACCCAAAACTAATCCAAAAATCTTAAACTGTTTCAAAAACCTCCAAGGCAGTCACAGGCCTGGGGAGGGGAGCTGCCAGACTGGGGGTGGGGGCGCTCCCACGATGCTGATGCTGTGTTTCTGGTGAAGCGGTTCTGTTCTTCTATTAGTCCTGAGCACTTGGCGAGGGTCGCTCACCGAGCGCAGATCAGAAAATGCAGAGTCCTTTTCTCTAGCATATCTCCTTAATTTATTTCAAGGGTAAAGCCTGCAATTCTCCCCAGGAAAGACCTGTTTTCCCCTAAGGAAGCTAAGCTCTCAGCCTTCTTTCCTGCCAAGAGCTTGCCTTGCACCTGATGTGAGAACCGCCTTCTCCTAGGACCTAGGTACAGAATTACTCTCAGCTGGGCTATTACCCTCCGATATCATCTGTACAACCTCCCTGTCATTTTCCCCTGCTCCTCCGACATTCACTTTGTAGTCTTATATGATCAGCAAAGTGTCCAGCTTATTCTGTGACATTTTTTTCCCTTGAGAAAGTTACACTGAAATCAAAGAAGAGGAAGAGCATTCCATAGGAACGTGCACACAACTCTAGAAGCACTTGGAACAAGCATGCTTCTGAACTGGGATTTCAAGCCTTTTGGTCACACAGTATCAGATGAAAATGACTGAGTTCGAGATATTGCTCCAATCACCAATGTCTGGGGGTATTAAAAGGATTAACTGCATTTTGTTCCAATGCATGCTTGATGGAAAGACCATGTAAGGCTGAAGGAAAGAACAAGAAAACATACTGGAAAAAAGGAAAGAAAACATACTGAGGACTTCTAGTCAGTAACGACAATGCATGGATTGATTGAGTCAGGTCAATATTTGAAATGTTAAGCTTAAATCAGACTTAGAAAGCATGTAGATGAACAACCTTTCATTGGGAAACAGCAGATTTCTTGGAAACATTCTTTTTCCCACAATAGACTTTATATGTTCTGATAATCTTTCAGTTTGTAACTGTCAATTAGCCCATAAACAGGATCTCAGCTTCTCCACTGTTTTCCTACCATGTATGGACTTTTCTTCCTCTCCAATTTCCAAAGGCGGAAGGAAGGAGGAGCAGTGGGAGATGGGTTGCTGTGACAGATTCCCCTGGGTGTGGAAGTTGTCCTCCTAAGTGACATCAGACCAAACCAACTGTGCCAGGAAAAAACAGAGACTCCTGGGAGCCACCTTTAACTGTCCCAACAAATCACCAGGTTTAAAACATTCCAGATTACTGTATTAAATTTAAGGAAATCTATTGGATTTTTTTTTTTTTATGGACACATGTAAGATTACACCTGAAGGCAGGCAGGACAACCAGCTGAAATGCCAGTTTGAAAAAAAAAAAAAAAAACTGTACCTGTGTGCGTGTGTAACTATTTTACATGAGAAGATACAGCATGGTTAAAAGAAGGTTATGCGTGAAATAAACTAGGTTTCCCTCATTTGGAAACAATCTAAAAAATCTATGAGAAACTATATTTCCACCCTATTAATGAAATAAGTTGTTTTTTGATACACATCTTTGCCTCATTGACTCTTTAGAAAAATTCAGTGATAAAACAACTGAGTCTAAGTCAGAGACCCCTGCCTCGGGGAAAGGGTAGCTGTGTGTGAGTTTATCTAGTAGGATTTTACCCAAACCCTGCCCATATGAGACACATTTTGACCCTAGCTGTTAACCCCAGAAGAGGTGACAGTTACTGAGAGGCACTGCTAGGGGAATATCGCCACGGAGACATTGACTCAGAACTAGGCCAGCAGGACACACAGCATTCCTTTAAGGGCAACCCAGAGACCAGAACAGAGAGAGTTCCCTCTTTTGTCCTCTGACCCTCATTTCTAGGTATGGAGAGGCAAACAGATCACAACGGTTTTGATGGCACGGCCTGACAAGAGGAGGCCACACTCATGGAACACTTCCAGGGACATAGTTTCCAGCCAGAAGTACAAATGTCACAACTTATCAGCCCAGTGGAAGCAGGCAGGTGGAATACTGGGCGGGAAATTTGGATAGCTGAGGCCTCAGGGACTCCCCTGAAATACTGGGTCTCCCATGGTCCCCACTCCACCCTGCCTGGCCAAGGGAATATTTGTCTAGTAGCCTTCTGCCGGGGCCCAGAGCCCGGACACGGGGCCCAAGGGAACCTTCTCCCGTAACGCTAAAGAGGGTGCCTTGGTGACGGCAGGATGGAGGGAGTCTGGCATGAGGTATCTTTTCAATTCTCCTGGCTCCGAAGAGAACAGGTGGCCCTAAATCTGTCTGTGTGGGGAGGGGATGGAGGCAAGAAGGAGGATGAATCTGAAAATATAATGTCCTGAAACGTAAATCTGAACCACAGAAAGGAGGAGGAATAAGCTATAAGGTAGCATTCCCAAAATTCTCCACGGAAATATCACTAATGTGAGAAGAAACCGCATGTGCTTGGATGAGAAGGGACAGGTATTGGCCCAGAGCCACCTCGAACAGTCACGAAGCACATTCAGAACCTTGTTGTTTTTTTTTCTTCTTCCAATTGTATGATGATTTTGTATTCTATTGTATAATAGACCTGTAATTGTTTCCATGTAAATGCAGAGCCTGACATTCTCAACTGAGTTCCTTACCTTCTCCCCAGGAAATCCTGAGGGGATGATGCTCTGGGAAGATGCACTGACTTGCTTTTGATACGGTCTCTTCTTCCTCTTCCTGCCTGACTTCCTCTCGGTGGGTCCTGCAGACGGGAACTGGACACAGCCTTGCACCTTATCCTCTTGGTAGGGAAGGAGAATGGTGGCTGCTTTGCATCCTGTGTGCCTCAAGGGTTCTCACAATGACTGCTCACAACTCCACTTGCCAAGGACAAAGCAGCCACTCACTGCTTTTAACGTTTCTGCCTTAAACACGGGGTAATCTGGCTTCTGGTGATGTCTCTTAGCCTAGTTGAAACAGGTATAGATATATTTGGCCCAAAACTATTAGAAAAGGAAAATAAAGAGCCGGGTGTGGTGGGGTGGCACATGCCTTTAATCTCAGCACTCAAGATTCAGAAGCAGAGGCAAGTGAATCTCTGTGAGTTCCAGGCTAGCCTGATCTACAAAGTGAGTTCCAGGTCAGGCAGGGCTACACAGAGAAATCATGTCTTGAAAAAGCAAAACTCAGAATCAAAACCAAACAAAACAAAACAACAAGCCAACCAACCAACAACAACAACCAAAGAAAAATACAGAACAAATAGAATACTAAGTACGAGAAATATGAAAGGCAAATTTTCTGGCCTCTTCCACATGCTCTCAGCAGAGGTCACCATACCTGACCTGAAGACTGGTGGTGTTTGCCCGCCATGCCCCTTGTCAGCTCTGGTTTCTTGGACACCTCAGAGGGAGGAAACTCTGGTCAGAGCCCAGGGTACCCAAGGCACAGGTCCTTTTCCCCATCCCTGTCTCTCCTCTACATCCGTGTGTGTGTGTGTGTGTGTGTGTGTGTGTGTGTGTGTTTTCTGTGTATTGTGATCTGCACTGACTGGACTGTGTGCTTTATGTATCACTTATATGTTGGCTATATATCATGTGTTTTATATGTTATGTGTGTGCCTCCATTGTTGGGGTGTGTTGTATATGTAATATGCATGTGTTATATGTTGTATGTAAGTCGTGGTGTGTGTGTGTGTGTGTGTGCTATGTCATCTGAGTATATTTTATGCTGTGTGTTTCTAGTCTCTGTGTATTGTATGTTACATATGTGTCATGTGAGTATATAGCATACGTTGTTATATGCATAGAGTGTTTGGTATTTGTGTGTTGTGTGAGTACCATGTTATGGTGTATCATGTCTGTCATATGGACTGGAGGTATATTGTGTCAAGTGTGCTATAGATGGTGTGGTATGTGTGTGCACTCATACAAATCTCAGGATATAGTATAATGAATCTTGAGGTGGTTCAGGGAATCTGTTAGTTTGGTTACTCTTTGGCAAGCTCATAACTCCTAAAAACAGGGTCTTTCTTTCCCAGCCCTATATTCTACCAAGGCTAAGATAATATTAGACTCATACAATAAACAGGACTTCTAAGTGTCTGATAGTCACAGTGCAGGCTTATCGTGAAAACACAACACAGAGTCAGAGCACTGAGCTCCCATTGAGAATATGCACAAGGTGGGGATGGATGGAGTCCTGTCATTCAGCCTATGATCTGTACAGGCGGGCACAGTATCTAGCAATGTCTGTGGCATATCTTAGGTGTACCATGTGTCACAGTAAAGACACTGGCAGCTAGGAGGAAGAATCCACTTAGTCGGGAATAATTCATCCTCATTTCCAGACCAAGCCCTACAATTGAATTCAACCTCTGAAATTTGGGTAAATTGCATGATTTTGTTTCCACTGTGACCTTTGAGTCTGGCTGATGGAGGCTGGGAGCTGGCTGTCTTGATACCAAGCTGTTCTACTCACCAGGCAGCCCAGCCAGGTGACCGATGACGAACCAGCCAGTACTTGGTGAATCTTTCCTGTTTCCCTGTTCCCGGATGTTTTTCACTGCCTGCCAGGTGGGGACAGAGCACTGTCACTTCCCACCTCTGTTCTGTCTCACCAGGACAGAAAGGTTAATCTCCTGTGGGCAGGGCAACTGTACGACTTAGAAAAGGTTCAGGGACAGCAATGGGGCCCAGAGGCTGAGGCCTTCCAGCCAGGCTCATTAGAGGCTCTCTTGCCTCTGTCTCAGCAGGTTCCAGTCTCTGCACTGTAGCTAGAATGGAGCCTGTAAACATGGGTGGCATTTGTCCCATTTCCTGTCAATGGACATTTACATTGCTGGCCATGCAAACAAGATACCAAAAGGAAGCGTACAGTCCTGGCTGAGGTCCCCGAGTTTATGAGAAGGACATTTTGCAGGGTAACTGTGTGTTAAGGATCCACTTTGGCTATCTCCTCTGGCAGGGTCAGTTGGAGGGAGACCTAATCACTCAGTAAACAGAGAGAAGAGAGATGCTGGTACTTAATAAGCCATTGCAAATGGAAGAAGTGAGCTCCCACCCAACATGATTCTCTCTAGAAACAAATGGCTTGGATCCAAGAACTGCAAACGGGGCTTTTAGTATGCCAAGAGGTCTCTGGGTCCCAGGGCCACCAGAAGCTTCTCTTTCTCCTGGAAGTAGCTTTAATGAGGGAGAGGAAATGACTCCTGTGAGCTGTCACCGCCAAGGCTTCCTCTTTTGTTTTAAGTTACAGAGCTCCTGAGGCGAAGCATCGGTCCTTCTCTCTGGAGAGCAGACACAGCAATTAGGGGGGGGGGGCAGACAAATGCTCAGAACTGAGGTACTAGGAACAGCTTCCACTACCTCCTGCCCCAAGGGGGCTCCCAACCCACTTCCAGCTTCCTTCACCCTGCCACAGAGCCCTCACCACCCCGGCCAGTGGTGCAGTCAGCCTGGTGGCAGAGAGGAGGTAGTGGCCACTGCCAACGCTGGCTGCCCTGCTTTCTTTCGTCTCTGCCCCGCGCCAGCCACCCCGTGAGGTAAAAGAACAGTGTAGTTCAGTAGGCCAAGCTGCAGCCCAGGCTGGAAGCCCCCAGCCGCGACCCCGTCACCACAGCTGTTTCCATTTCTTATTTCGGGGAAGCCCACTCTCGATGCCTTCCCTTACATGTGGGAAATAAAAACACTAACCTGCCTCCCCAGGCTGTAAAAAGAAATGACTAATATAAAAAAAGGGGAAATAAAAGAATAATAGGGCGCTTTGTTGGTATACCTCACACAAACACTAAACAAGGCTGCCACGGGGTTACCGCAAGCACAGTCCTGAGGACCGTGGTGAGGGACTCTGTACTGGGAACCCTGCCACAGAATGTCGAGTCTCCTGAATAGATAGTTGCCATCTTGCTATTTCTCAGCTCTTTTCTAGGAAAAAGGGACTTCAAAGATTTCCACCAGGCACCCACACAGCCAAAGTCTGGGCCACTAGCAGTCTCTCTCATTTTCAATTTGAATACATCAAAGAATATAGGAAGATGAGTAAACCCCCCCCCCCAATCCTCTCTACCTCAGAAAGGTCTCCTTCTAGGAACAAAGAAATGAACAGGTCTTACTAATAATACGCCCCCACAATTCTCTGGCTTCTGATTGGAAGGATGGATCAAAATGTGATCATTAAAAAAATATTCATTCTGTTTGCTCCTCTATCTTAATCGTTTCTCTTCTTCCTGTTTCTAGACCTGAATTCCAAAGGTCAGAGACTGGAAATCCTTATCATTCTTGAGATATTTTCACTGGTATAACCTATGGATACTTTGCATTGTTCGATGGGCTTTTGATACAAACCTGTTTTCCCAGACACTTGGGAGGCTATACATTTCAGGCCAGCCTTGGCTTCAAAGTGAGAGCCCAAGGCCAGCCCAGGCAATATAGTAAGAGCCTGTTTGGGGGATAAAGCTCAATGGTAGTGTTTGTCTAGCATGCATGAGGTCTTGAGTTCACTCTCTAGTACTAATAAATATATTAGATATATGTGTGTGTTATCTATAATCTATCGATTGATTGATCGATAGATATTATATCAACTGCCTTGGTAGTATCATCTCATTTTGTTTCAGGTTTCTTTGTGGATTTGGTTTGGGTTTGATTTTGTTTCTTTGATGCTGGGTCTCTATGTAGCGCTGGCTGGCTTGGAGTTACAGTGAATTTGTCCTGTCTCTGCTTCCAGAGTGCAAGGATTACAGGCCTTTGTCACTGTGCTCAGTGTCCATTATGCTTTTAGATTTACATCTAAAAATGTTTCAAGATGGGCACCCCAGTACTTTGGAGATAAAGATAGGCGAGATGAAAGCTTGAAGTCCGTTTATCTCAAAAGAAAAGGAGAAAAGGCAATGTTTTAGAACTGCTTGAGCGGTTACTTTATAGCAGTTACAATGGCTACTGTTTGCAGAAGGACAGAAACTGGCAAGTGTGGGGGAGGCTGTGAAGAAACTGGAAATCTCTGTGGACTGTGGATGATGATGATACAACAGCTGTGAGAACACTATAGAGACTCCTCAGAGAGTCCTGGGGAGGATTATCAGAGTCCCTAGCAATTCTGTCTCTGGGTATAGACCCAAGAGTTGAAAACAGGAACTTGAGGTTTCTGCATACCTATGCACATAGCATCACTATTCACAAAAAAGGGAGAGGAAAACCAAGAATCCATCAATAGATGGATAAATAAGCAAAATGGGCTTTGAAAGGGGAGAAAATGCTGGGACATGATATAACACGGATAAAAGCTTGACATCACACCAAGTCAAATAAATCAGAGAACAAGATGAATGTTGCATGTTCTATTAATATGAAGCCAAATCTGTAGCCCTCGCCAGGGGCTGGGTGAGGGGGATACAGGAATTATAATGTAATGGATATAGACTTTCATATTGGCAAGGTGAGACTGCGGGGAAATGGAGATTGGTGACGTTGCTCAGCAATGTGAACGTGCGTCTTCCAACTGGACTGCCGTGCATAAACTTAAAAGAATCAAGATGTTGCGGGGCGGTGGTGGTGCACGCCTTTAATCCCAGTACTCGGGAGGCAGAGGCAGGCGGATCTCTGTGAGTTCGAGGCCAACCTGGGCTACGGAGTGAGTTCCAGGAAAGGCGCAAAGCTACACAGAGAAACCCTGTCTCGAAAAACAAAACAAAAACAAATCAAGATGCCAAATGTTTATGCTGTATATATTTTACCACCATAACTTTTAGCACCTTTATAACGCCCACCAAGGAGGAGAAACAAGTTTTCTAATGACCTTTGTAGACTCCAGAAGGTGGCCAGAGAAATTTTGTACTGCCCATCTCTAAAGCTTTTTGTTTTTTCCTTTTTGTTCTTGTTTTTGTTTTTGCTTTGTTTTGTTTGGGGCTTGAAGTGTGGAGAAGGTTCCTTTGCTGTTTAAGCCTCAGGGGTCACAGCAGCTATTGTGGCTGGCAAATGATTTGGGCCTGGTGGTTACCTCTTCTTCTCTTCCTGGTTTCTCAGCTGGCCAAGCCTTTCTGCCACCCACCTACATATTCTCCAGGATACCTTCCAGTATATTCTGCCCTGACTAGGAGGACTCCATTTTGAACCTCCCATGACTCTCATATTGGCTAGGAATCCTCCGGGGGTTGGGGGGGGGGCGGTAGATGTGTGAATGCCCTTTTTTATTCCCTCCAAATCGAAACCTTTCCCTTCAGAAGAGAAGGCAAGGCTCACAAGCATCAGTTTACATTGTAGGGGAGATTTTAAAAAAAGGAGGTAAACAGTTGCTGGGCATCGGGGCTCTGACCAGCCAAACTTCGGAGAAGGAGATGTTCCCACTGTGAGATGCCTGCAAGCTGCAGAGAGAGATCCAAGTGTTCAGGTCTCTCCTGTTGGGGGTTGGCTTCCTAAGATGCTACTGCCTTTTAGTTACCACCCCCTCCTTGTAACTAACCTCTCACCTATTAGTAACCCCAACCTAAGAGAGAAACTCAATTGATTCACCAAATTGCACAATTTGGCAATCCTTACTTTGGTCTATAGTGGGCTCCCTTTCTGGGGTGAGTAGATACCTACCTGTTGCATCTCCCCAGGAAAAGCCTATTATCACACGCTACCTCAGCTACACCTCCTGTCTGGGGCAGTGTCCTTTGCCCAGGATACCCAGTGGTCTTTCCTGCCTTGCATCTCTTGTGGGATGCCGCCAGACTGGTCCCTCTCAAATCCCAGGGTAGCTCTTCAGTATCCACCTTTCTCCCTGGAGACCAGCTTCAGCTCTTATAGGGTCACTGCTAGGCTAAATCTCTCATTTACACACGTGCTTTCCATTGGCTGCTATTAATTCATCCTTCTATCTACAGAAGCTTCGGCTCAGGGTTTTCATTTCAGAAAACCGGTGCACCTCACCCGAATTCGTGGGACTTTCTATCCCTGGCCCAAACGAAAGCGCTGAAGACTTTGGATGATACCGGAGGAGCCCTGTTTAGGCAGGTGTGTCCAAAGGAGCCAGGCAGGCAGTCCAACCTGGAGTGAAGGCCCCAAGCAAGCAGCCCACAGCTGCCCCAGGGCCCTGGGAAGGTGAGCTTCGGGGAAGTGGGAGGGCAAGTCTGGAGTTCCAGAGTCCGATAGTTATACTTTATAGGAGCAAGAGGAGGGGTATCAAGGCTCCAGAGTGCGGGTGGAGTTGGAGAAGGCACCCTCCCACGCCAGCCTGGGGTCTTAACCTCCACCCACTTTCAACTTTTTGCTGCTCCCGTTAGATGGCGCTCAAGACTTTCTAACCATTTGTGAAAGTGCTCCTGGCCCGGAACAAAAAGAGCCGTTGGGAGTGAGAGTGTGTGGAGTGGGCGTGCGCGGAGAGGGGGTGGGGTGGGGAGGGGGGCACAAGGCGCGGGCGTCGCCTGGCACCACGAGGAGCAGTCACGGGTCAGCTGGCCCCGGGCGGGGGTGCATCCCAGGCAGGGCCTCCTCCGCCGCGGGCCCAGAACTTTCGCTGCTTCCTCCCCATTTCCCACCTCGGGTTTTCTCCTGGGCCCGGCTCTGGAGTCAAGCAGATGGGTTTCGGCCTCAAGAAGCCCGGGGACCGCACACCATGCCAGGCCCTCTGAGCTCTGGAAGAAAGAGGCCGGGAATTGAGTAGTGGAGCTGGGGTTCAGATCGATCCTCCCCACGCTCACCCCACACGGGTTCTGATCCCTCAAGCCCCAGCTCTGCACACCAGCCCCGGCTTTCTTCCAGAACTTGGGGCAGGTGCTCTGCAGTGAAATGGTTTCTCAGTGTGAGGTTTTGTAAGTTCGCTGAGTGCCTGTTTCCAACAAGACAGGACAAACTTTCTTGTCCCCGGGGCCGATGATGCCCGAGTGAAGTCAAGCCACCTTCCTTTTAAAATCATGAAATGAAAGAAAAAAAACGAAAGGCCCTGGAAACCCTGAGGCGTTAGAAGTGTGACCCACTCATTTTCAAATGATTATGTAAGGAGTGATCAGCTTTCCACTGTTCACCTCTTCCCTTACACGGTACAAGAAATGTCTTGACAGTAGGCGAGCGGGTACTCTGGTCCTTCACTTCTCCGTCGGTCGGAGCACTAGGAGCTGTGCGCCCCGGCCACCCCTAGGACTAGAGGGAGCGGACACCTTCCTTTGTGAGTTCCCTTGACTGGGAACTTTCCCGCGCGGTGGATTCCCCTTTAAGAAAGTAGCGATTGCTATGAATATTTAATGCGGAGCTGAAGCCCGTCGGGCCGAGAGGGAGACCCGGCCCGCTCTCTGCGGCCGGGGCGCACAGCTAACTCATCCCCACCCGTCCCGCCAGGGTAAGATGCGGAAGACGAGGGTTTGCGGGGAGGAAAAGCTTAGCGGAGCAGGACTGGAGACCAGGGGACCCGCTCGGGTCCAGCAGGCTGGCGCGGGTTATTTCCATAAGAAAGCGGCAACCCAGCTGGAGGCTGCGAGGCTGCCGCTCTCCCGGTGCCTCCTTGCCCCCACTGCCCGCGACTGCCCGACTCAGGCTCCTCTGGATCCCGAACTTAGGCAAGCGCTGCGGTGTGGGTTGGTGTTGCAGAGACGTGGCCTCCAGAGTTGCCCGACTCGGACCCGTTTCCAGTCCGGAGGGAGTGGACCGACCGTGTGCAGGGTGAGTTCAGGGCGCTGAGGAGCCAGCACGGGACGAGGAGAGCGCCGGGAAGCTAGCCCGCACTGGGCACCCTGGGTCACCGAGTCCTGCGACGGACTCTGAAGCGGGGTGTGGGTGGGAGTGCTGGGAGAAAGCCCCTGAACCCAGAATGCCTGCCGGGTGCTCTTTCAAATCCCCAGAGCTTTCGCTTTCAGCGGGTGACCCTTTTCCTGCGAAGGGGTGGAAAGTGAACTTGGTCAGACACTTGGTCTTACGAGTGAGGCCGTTCTTTCTGTTTACACTAAGTTTCTTCGATGCTTTTAGCTTGCACGATAGCCACGAATCTTCAGCCCAATCCCTCTCTCTCTCTCTCTCTCTCTCTCTCTCTCTCTCTCTCTCTCTCTCTCTCTCTCTCTCTCACACACACACACACACACACACACACACACACACACACACACACACACGGTACTTTATGACCTCATCTGGAGACATCAAAACCTAGATCTGTAGTGTTTATTCTTAGTGTACCAAAAAGCAGAGGAACGAATGTGTGAGACAGATGTCTGTCTGCACTTTGCCTTCTGCTGGGGAAAGATGCCTGAAAATGACTAGCTTCCTTTTACAGATTCTGAACCACCTGTATTTTGCCACAAAACTAAGTTGGGTCACTAATAAAGTATCAGTTACATGGATCAACAAAATACCAATTATGCCTATTAACGACCTTATTACTTATGGTTATAGCTGGGAACTTCAAACTCGGTCAATATAATCAAGTGATATCTAAAATCGGCTGCCTAAGATTTTTACATCATCTGTTCTCTTGCACACCCAGGAAGTTAGAAGGCTAGAGATGAGGTTTTAAGGAGTTGGTGTATATTCGTGGTCAATGCTGCATTCGTTTCTTTCAGTAAACTTCGTTGCTACTTCTGCTAAATAATGGGACCTTGATTTCTGATTCTGTCAAGTTATGCAGAGTGTAATTGATGGTGGTGGTTACAACCGACTTGGTTGGGAAGTGGAATTGGGGCAAGGTGAGGGTACACTCTCTTCCAGCAGTCTGGTTATGGTGAAAACCGGAGGCCATTTAAAAGAACAAGTTGTTTTTATTTCTACTTCAGCTGGGGTAATGCCTGCCGGGGTGGGGGTGGGGAGAAGGAGAGAGAGTGAAAGATGCTGAAACTAAACAGCAAAGAAGAAAATAAAGAATTGGTGCTATGTTTTTAGTGTTCCTCTTTGCTCGTGGGTGGAAATGGCTTTTGGTGAGTCATAGGTAAGGAGCGTTGTGGCTGTCTGAAGAGGGGAAAGGGTCAGGAGTTTATCAGTTGTGAGGCTACTGTGTGGCTGGGCCTGCTTCTTCCAGGAGGCCATCTGGCACGTCTCTTTGCCAGCTTCTTGTTACCCCCAAGTGGAAATCCATGCTCGGTTGTGTGTAAGGGAGGCATGGAGCAAAGGAGGAAATTAAATTGAGTCCACAGTAAGAAAAAGGATGGGGGGGGGGTGACTTCCAAAGGTCCTTCTACCTCTAGGAAGCAGGTGAGCTGAGCAGTTGAGCGGTTGGAGGGGGCAGTTTATCTTGGGATGTACCTCTGCTCGCACCCTGGCTGTCTAGAGCATTGGGAGTGTTGGGGGCAATGAGACTGAAGCCTGTCTTGCTCAATACATCTGCCCAGCTCCTCGGCCCCTGGGTGGAAGCCCATAGCACCAGCATGCATCTGGTTCTGATGTACCTGCCAGGGTGGTATGGACATAGGCTGTGTGGCCCACACTTGACCTGCTTGGGATTAGCAGACCCTCTGCTCAGCAGCACTAAAGCTTTTGATTATTTCGGAGCACTGGGTGGCCTCTTCCCCGTCTGTGAAGCCCATGGACCCCCTCCATACTTCTGTTATGTCAGAGTTAATTGCCCGGCAGTGGGGTGTCACTCATGGCGGGATGGCCAAGAAATGCTGCAGGGAAGGACAGTGTCCTCAACAGGTAAGAGCATGGCATGGGATTCTCTTCCTCTTTAGCTAGCCAGAGGGTCCTGAAACCGAAACGTCTTTTGAATGGGATAGTCCTTGGCATTTTCTCTTCAGTGGTTCCCCATGGACAACCTCCCCCCCCTTTTTTTTTGCCTACCTTAGGCTGTAGGCACCCTGAGTGGGGTCCTGAAAGTATAACTAGTGTTGCTTTCAGTGGGCTGCTCATCCCAGGGGCACAACTTAACACGAGAGCATCCAGGTCAGAAGCAAATGTCCTCTGTTCCTAAGCGTCCTGGGAACAAATTCCCTGCCGATGCCATGAAAGAGTGAACAAGAGGCAGGACTCCTCGTGGCTCTAGAGCTTTCCTACCAAGTCCGTGGTGGAGTGGGACAGGACTTGGGAACAGGGAAATTAAAAAAAAAAAAAAAAAAGCAGTCAGTTGCCTTTTCTGGAACTAGGGTAGCTTCGGATAAATTGGAGACCAGGAAATCCTGCTGATAAAGAGAAGGAATGACGTTCCCCAGGTAGGATGGCTCTGTGGTCTAATCCACTTGTTCTGAGAGTTCTAGGATTCCGTGGTAGAAGAAAGACCAGGGCTCTCACTAAACAGGTCCTTACACCCGCTGCCCCTCCACCCCCCACCCCCCCACCCCCCACCCCCGCGCCCCTATCCAAAGAGATCCACAGCACTGGGCTCTGAACGGACCTGCCTCTCAAGACACCTGGTGGGAGAACCTGGGGTTTCTCCAACTTGCAAGCTTTCAAAATAGACAGGAAAGGAAGGGAGAGCCCCCATCTTTCAGATTAAGTCTCTTTAGGATCAGAAAACTTATCCATTACTATAGCATCCTTAGCATCCTCATAGGTGGCCCTTATAGGTTGTTCAGGATGCAAGGTAAGCTAGGAGGAGGCTGGCCTGTTCAGAGCAACCCAAGTATATGTTTTCTAAGAAAAAAACAAAACAAAAACAAAACTCTGCAGCTTTAAAGATTTTCCCTAGCTAGAACCCATCTACTTTTATCAGGGTCTCATACAGGCAACCAGAGCCAGCTTCGTCTCTTTTTTTGTGGCATGAGGTTGCATTTTAGGAGGGCTCATTTGATCCTGTTTGCAGCTAGTGCCTCTGTCCCTGTCCTCACCTGGGTCTTTATATGAAAACTCCGCATGTAAGATCTTTACTTTTTTTTTTCTATTCATTTTGACTAGAAAATTTGACAAGGCATAGACACAGTAAGTTTCATGAACCACATTGGGCTGATCTACCAAAAGGCGTCTCACTTGTATTTGGATATAGCCAAGGGTGGAGTGCTGTATCACTCACTGCCTCCTGAAACCTCACCAAGACTTTCTCACTGGCAGAAATTTCTAGAAAATCCTCCTGAGGCCATTCCTGGGGTGGCGCAGAGCAGCCCCGGCCTGTGAGGAGAAGGGAAAGGGGGTGAGGAGTCATGAGGGTTAGTTTGGGGAATGGGGCTCCTCTCTGTACCTCAGGGGAGCTGGGAGGCTCCGCTGGACAGGAGGTCTATCTATGTCAATCTCTCTGAGCTTCTGTTTGGGTTGAGTTAGGAAAGGAGACACCTTTTCTAAAAGGGGGAGTCACAGTCACTGACCATACCTCACACACACTTGTCAAACCTTTTCCTAAAGTTGCATCCTCACCCCCTGCCCTGTCATGGGAGGAGTAACATCTCAGGAGTTTTTGTACCTGCTCCTGGCCCTGAACTCCCGGCTCTGGACTTACCATTGTTTTGTTTGTTGTGCACTGAGTTCCAACCTGTAATTCCTGAAGTGATGCTGCTATCACTGACTTGGAGGGGAGTGTGGGAGCTGCCCCTGGAGCTTCAGTGTGGGGACGTAAAGCTATGGTCTTTAAGGTAGTTTGTTGTGAATGTTTCTTTCTCTTTTTCCCTCACCTGCACCGGGTAGATTCCAATCCTGCCAGACTCTCGGTGCTAAATCAACGACCAAGTCATGGGCTTAACAGCTTAGAGATGCCTACCTAGTCTCTGTGGGTCCCACCTCATGGTTACGGGGGTGGGGGGGGTAGGGGGGTGGGGGGGTGGGGATGGGGATGACCTCTCTTCTGCAGCAGCCCGCTCTTTCCTTTCACAGGCCACACTGACTCAGACACCCACCTAATCCAAAGAGCCTTCTCCATTTGTGAGCCTTCCTCCTCTTACTCAGCAGGGAGGCTTGCTTCTCCAAGTCACAGGGCAACTCTCAGACAACCAAGAGTAAGTCACGTCTCTCCGTGGGGCTTGGGCCTCAGCCTTGCTGAGCTGTCTGGGAGATCAACTAGAAATAAGTCCCCAAAGGCCCAAGCACAATCATTCACCCAAGCCCCTAGAGGCTTGTGGAATAACGGGGTTCTTAGGCTGGGCCCCTGGGTAGCTAGCCACACATCATTGACATCTTCCCCCTCTCAGAATAATCAATCTGCTCTGTATCCTGGGAGCTGGGGACAGGCCTGCTAGGTGTGTGGCTTTTGAAAGAGCCTTGATCGTGGGTTTGCAGGGAGCCTTTGTTACAGCTTTGTTAGAGCAAGCCTTCAGCAGCTCTTACAGACCCCTCACCATCTCTCCCCTACCCCTGCAGAGAAGAATTTGCCTGGGATCCACTGCCTGCTACAGATAGCTTCCTACCAAATGCTGGCTCCTTCCTTAAAAATCTCTCCCCCAGGTCTGGACAGATGAACATGGTTCGTATGGCCTTCGGGACAGGGCCCTCCACCCTCATCCCCACAAAGTAGGCATTCCGAAAATGACCTCCCGATGTTGCTGCACATTATGGCCCAGTAGCCTGGCCAAGACGTATGTACGCCGTCCTAGCACGTCAGAGACACGTGAGATTGACACAGGGTTCAAAAGGGAGGAAGACACCTGACCTCCTCTGGTAAGGATCATGACAGAAAGAGCTGATTGAGGATGCCAAGCTCTGCACTACCTGGCTTGCGCTTGCCCAACAGCAGCCAGGTTGTAGGATTTGTGGGTACAGTTGCTTTGCACTCAGTCGCCATAAGTATACACATCCTCTTTAGCCAAGGTACAGCTTTAAGCAGGATCCCCGAAGGGTGCTCTGGCACACAGACTGTTTACATACACACCAGCTTGCATGCACAGTGTTCTATATAGCTACCCCACCCCACCCCAAGCCTTCCTATTCCAGTTGTCTTCCTGTTTCTTTTCCAGGCCCTTCTATCTGCACACATACACACACAGTCACTTGGAGAAAATCAAGTGTGTGTGTACCTCTCCCTGCAGATGGTGGATCTGTAAGGAAAGGCATTCGCATTGGGACCCCTCAAGTTACCGTTTATTTATTTCTTTCTGCCCCCAGTCAACCAGCTTGGGTTTTCTGGCAAGGGTTGGTTGGGGGAGATACGAAAGAAGTGGAGGCCTCATTCTCTGGGGGCTTTTGTTTCTCTCTGATGCCCTGGCTCACACTCCAGAACAAAGGGTTGAGGTAAGTGATTTCTCTTTTGCAGGGTTCCTCTGCAGGCATCTCTTTGAGACTCCCCAGGAGAGCCGGGGCGGGGTGGGGGGGTGAGGGGGTGGGGGGGTGGGGAGGGGCAGATCCACGGTAACTACTGCTGACCTTGCCAGCTCCTCCTCTTTGAGAAGCAGAAAGCCGGTTTCAGATGTTAGCTGCTCAGTCAGTGCCTTTGGGTGCCTACTACCTCTGCTCCCCCAAGACTGAAGAGTCGAGGCTGACAGCTAGCTACACACACCTCTCTTGTTAAAAGCGGCGAGGACAAGGGCTGGTGATTCGCCTCAGAGGTAAAGCGCTTAAAGGAACCACCCCCCACCCAGCCCCAACACACACACACACACACACACACACACACACACACACACACACCTCAAAGCTGACTCCATCTTACAGTGCTCACCTAGTATTTGCAAGGCCCTGTATTCTCATCACCGCAGAAAACAAAAAACACATGGGACAGCTATTAAATAGCTCTTGGAAGAGGTTAAAGGTCTTTCTCTTGGGGTTGAGAATTTTTAAAAGCTCTTTTGGGTAGAAATCTTCAGGGGATACAACATAGAAATCAGACTTGCTGGTGCAATTTTAAAATTTGAAAGACCCCTCTCCCTAAAAGTGTCCATTAAAAATGATTCTATTTTGTTTGCCGACTGGCCTTTTTGCCATTGTGAGTCAGGAGAGTCTCGAGGCCAAGCCACTGACACGTTTGTCTTCCTTGTGCTAGTTTTGAGGTGCTGGTCCACTTTCTGATGAGATCTATTGTTTTTCTTTAGCTGTGTGTGTGTGTTTGTGGGGGGGGGGGTGTTCAGACTTAAAAACATACATGGAAAGTTAACCCCTTCTGTGCCAGCCCATTACAGGAGTCCTTAGAGCATGCCAGCTTGGCTTCTTACTCATAGAGGTGAGCACTGTGTCTGGCCTGGGTGGAATGAGGCGATCTGACCCTTTTTATTTCAGTGCTGACACGAGAGCCTTTGGAGACCAGTATCTATCTTGTTTCAGTGTGCCAAGTTCAAGCCAATGATGCGGGGTCCACCTTCTGCTGAGAGCCAGTCCTGGAAGGCACAGCTCCTGCCTGAGCCCATGGAAGTGCATCAGCAAAAGTTATTCTTGTTCATTAAAAAAATAATATTAATAATTAAAAGATGTCTATGCTTCCCTCATGCAGTGTCTGTCTGTCCCATCACTTGCACCTTGTGATTTGTCTAATGTTAGGAACTTACAGACCCACAGCCACAGTTCAGATGTGTCCTGTGCTTTACTTCCTAGTCACTGAGTCGTGTGGACGATTTACACTTGATTTGCCTTCGCCTGGACTGTTCTCACCATAGGGTGGGGGAATGGACCGAATTAAAAAGATCAGTCTTGTGCCCCAAGTAAGTGACACAGCCACAACTGCTTCCTGATCCCCCCTGTAAGAAGGAGGCGTCCCATAGACCGGCCCCCAAGCTCTGGAAACTGACTTTTACAGAGATCTTTCCCCCACCCCTGAACTCATAGCCAATTCCAGTTCTGTAAATTTCCCTGTGTTCCCATGCAAATCGCACGTGCAGAGGGTCACTGTCACCTCCTAACCCCCACTGGGCCACACCGCTGACGCCTAACACACAACCAGAGAGTCAAAGAGAAAGCAAGACTCTTCTCATGTATTAGAAGGTTATTTCATAGTCGTACTTAATGGGTCCACAGACAGCAACTCGCTACTTGTTTTCAAGAAACAGGTACACTTTCCCCTTCTTTTAAAAAAGCTAACAATGTTTCCAAAGCAGAAGGGAAATTACCGAGGTCCATTAGCGGCTTACATACAGACTCTGGCTGGTCTGGGGGAAACTATATTTCTAAATAAACAGCTCACTGTTTATTATGTGTGTGTGTGTGTGTGTGTGTGTGTGTGTGTGTGTGTGTGTGTGTGTGTGTGTGTGTTTAATTCAAAGGGGAAAAAAGGGAGCTATATTGTCTTGTTAACACATCCAAGAAGAGAGGGTATAACTCATTTCCCCTTTTGCTTCCCCCAAGTCCTGGACTGCATCTAGTTAGTTGCCAGGTTCCCTATTTCTGCCTGCTAGGATGACCTGGGGACACGCCACTTCTCTAGTTTCCAGTTTGCAAAATTTTAAGGGCTGCAGGGGGCTGGTTCTCTGGGAATATTACCAGAACCTCTGTGTGTGTGTGTGTGTGTGTGTGTGTGTGTGTGTGTGTCACGTGCGCGGGGGTGGGGTGGTGGTGGTGGTGGTGGTCACATTCGCCACTGTTTTATCTAAAACTAAGCCCCCCTCACATTTTGTGAGCTTCGAAGCAAAGTCAGCAGGCGCCTTCCCTGGTGAGACATTGGGTGCACACTAGCCATTGGTATTCTGTCAGTGCGCAAGCCCGCAGAAGACATCAGGTATGGTAGGCCTGGGGCTCCCTAGTGTCCGAGCTGAGAGCCGCTTCAGGTGATCAATCACACACAGGATCTAGCAACAGGCTGGCCACTTCGGCGTCCTTGTGGCCCAAGAGAAGCAAGCCAAGGCCTGGTCCAAGTGTCCAGGGCTACTCAAGAGCTCCACGCTGAGAAAGGCCTGCAAGGGCCCCAACGGCCCAAAACTTCCACAAAGCATCCAGCCCTGACCCCCGCTGCTCCACAGTCCCAGCAGCCAAGACTCTCATACACTCCCAAACAACACGACCTGCCTGCACAAGGTCATTCTGCTCTGACAGCTTCGCCCTCCACTTTTGGAATGTTGCAAAAGAAGTCGTTTGAACCCCTGTCCTGAAGCAAAGCATCCTTTGGGAGAGGCACAAAGTTTGCCCCTTGAATACAATAAATCTCAGGCTCTAGTCCGAGGCCTGGGCCACAGTCTTTGAAGACCCAGGGGGTCAAGAGTCTTTACTTTGTCAGGGGCCCCAGGATCCAGGGCTCCAGAGCACCAGGGAGGAGGATTTCTGGGAAAGTTGGGGTCAGCGAGGCCCTGAATTCGACCCCTCTATCAAGCGATCAGGAGGCGGACTCACGACCCCAGAACAGAAAATCCAAGAACAACAGGCGTTTCTGCTTTGCTCCCCACACGCCTGACAAAAAGTGATAGCCAGACCTCCAAACTTAGGCCGTCAGAGCCTTCAACAACTTCTCCAGCCTTTCAAGGAAACTTCAAGAACTTTTCCTGCCTGCACTCTCTTTTTCTCAGGCTTCCTCTAGCCAGGGGGCTTGTGGATTACTTCCTCAACTGCCACGGGTCTCGAAGGTGCCCAAGGCCCGAGGATCTCCACAATAGCAATAATAGTACTGAGTTGGGGAAGAACTAGAGAAAAGAGTAGAAATGTGGATGAAAGGGGACATTTCAAAAGGTTTCAGTTGACACTTATCAGTAACCTCGACAGACAACTCCATTTAAAAAAAAAAGAAGAAGAAGAAAATTTACTACTGTTCTTGAAAGCCGTTATTTTTTACATCGCTTTTAGGAAGATAGATGAACAAAACATCACGTTTCAAGCCATTTTGATCTGTAATTAAATGGCAGGATCGGTTTGTATTCTCCTACGGCTTTTACAGAAGTTGCAGTGATCCAAAGTCGGGTTGCTGTGTCAGAGTGGCATTTTTATTAATGAGAATACAAAAAGCTTGCATATTCTTAGCCCGGCTTGAATTTAGTTGCTAAGCAACCGGTGTATGGTAATTCATCCGCGAAATTTAAATCTTTGAGAAAGGATCCTGCGTTTTTTGCTGAATGGTCTCCAGGAGGAGAGCAACTTGTGGGACCCGCAGCAGCTGCCACGGTTTGACTACCGGGGCCTTGCTGGGCCGAGCCTGGTCTGGGCCGCCCGGCGGCCACTGCCACCACCCCACCTCGGCTCCCAGCGCGGCCCTCCCTCTGGGAGAGAAGCGGGCTTTTGGCTGCCAGCTGCCTCAGCCCCTCCCGCTCGCCTCCAGTGCTCGCTGGTTTTCACCTGAGGCAAGCCTTCACCTGGCTGAGTCGCCAGTTTCCCTAGGGCTTCCCAGTCCAGACCTGACTATGAATTTTCCCATCCCTTCCCTTTGCTCGCGTGTACACGCGCGCGTACACACACACACACACACACACAGAGAGAGAGAGAGAGAGAGAGAGAGAGAGAGAGAGAGAGAGAGAGAGAGAGAGAGAGAGGAGCTGCCAGGAGACTGCCTGTTGCCCTCTTCCCAGACCCCTCTGAGGTCACTTCCAGAGCCCACTCTTCCTCGAGGAAAAGCGGGCTCATCAAGAACGCAGCCCACAGCCCACAGCCCACCAGAAGGCCAGGCCGCCGCCGCTGGCCGGCAGTGACATCATAGACTCCTGCTCGCCAAGTTCGCGCCCACATTTTAGGATACAGGAACAAACACGGATGTGGAATCAAGAATGAAAGAGAGAGTAATCTAATTAATAGGCCATGAGCCAGGCTAACAAAATCAAAGAATCTGATTACACAAGTACCCCTCTTGCTATCTCCGCCTCCCCCCCCCACCCCCTGCTCTTCCAGACTCCTCGCTATTTCCTTCCCTAGGCTGGAAAGTTCAGGAGGTAAACACAGAGCCCTCTGATTTCCTTATTGAAATCAAGATCAAGCCTATCCTGGGGCTCCCGCAGCCAAGAGGTCACATGGGTGACCTTCAGGCCCTGGGACTAAGAACCCCGAGGAATTGAAATGGCCATCCAAGCAAAGCAACCGAAAGCCAAGAGCTCTCTGGCTGGTCCAGTGAAGCCAGGGCCCCCCAACTCTCTCACGCACCACTGCTAACAACACCTGCACTCATTACTTCTGTCCTCTGTAGCGGGACCGGAGAAGGGGGGCTCCACCCTCGGTGGGTTTAAAAGGGTCTAAACATTTGGGTTGTTGTGGTTAAGCCTAGCACTACTTTTTTTCTCTCTTATCACCTGCTCGGGGTCACTGGAAGACTCTCGCTTGCCTTTCTCTCCCCTTCCCCAACGCAGAAATACAAGCACAGCCAGATGTTGGGGTTTTATCAGCGTCTGATCCCTACAGCCAGCCTCGTGCACTTCGGGGAAAGAACAATGTTCTTTAACAGCTTTCCATTTTAAGGGGGCGGGGGGAGCAGGCCCACATCCTAAATAACTAATTTCAAGACTTGTATCTAGTGCCAATACCTGTTGCTTTTATTTTAGAGTTGATTAATTACCCTGGAACTTGGGCAAACTAAACTCCATGTGGAGAGAACGTTTCTTCCTTCAATTTAGTTCTGAAAGCTACAAGTTATTGATGGCTCTTATTCTATTTACATACAAATTGGTGCAAATATGCCCATCTCTTTAAATGCATTTTGTATAGATATATAAAAGTGTCATTTTTGATTTAGCTTGAAGACGTTGATCATTTATTACAAAAATAAACGAATAAATACAACAATATATTGTTGTTTCCAACAGGATAAATACTTTACAAATATATAATTTAAAAAGCAAATTTAATTGTTAAAATTATTTAAAATATTACACTCATTGATAAAACTATGAAGAGTATATACTGCATTTGATATAAGAATCAATTATTCTCTGAATGTTGAAAACCATTCATACAAAACAGATCATGAGCATGGTAATGAGCAAACACTGGAGGCCACGGGGAAGCAAAGGGAATCTCTAAGATCAATAATGGACACTTCTATTTTTTTTTTTTTTAAGAAAAAAGAGAAATAATCCTTGGCTAATAATACTAAGGAGGAAAAAATGCAGAGCAATAACAGCAATGTGACTTATATTTTTAAATACAACTTGAATTATTTATTGGACAGAATTGTCAGGGGAGGATGACTGGGTGGATGAGGTGATCAAGGCTTGGTTAATGGCTCAAGAGCCGCAGTCTACTGTAAAGTACAAATGGGCCTAGTTTGAAACTAGCCAGGCTGATGGGACAGAACTTCGTCCCTTTCCTTTGGATTGGAAGGGGAGGAGAGGGATGGGCTGAAATGGAGGCGACAAATGGGCAGTTTACGAAGCACAAGACGCTTGTGCCGCAAAAGAACACAATGACCAAATTCATTAAAAAGATCTGGTGATACGTAACAATATTTTCATTATTTACATGTGTAACAATATGAGCCTTAGCACAAAAATCTCTCACTTTATATCTTCTCTGTTGTGTTTCAACCGTGAAGTTCATTTTGTAAATACATTCAAAGGGTTGACTTTAAAAAAAGAAAGCAAGAAAGAAAGAAAGCAAGAAAGCTTAAGCACCAGCATATGTTACAAAACGCCAAAATGACAGACAAGCTACCTTGCTGGCACGGCTTCTTCACCCCTCAATCAAGGGCTTCTTCCAAAATAATCAGCAAAGGTTACTCCTTAATAAAAAATGGTGTAAAAAAAAATCTAATGTTAGCTCCCTTGTCCTCAGCTAAATCAAGTAAGTAGATACCTCCTGAAAATTTAAATAGACCCATTCCCCCATCTAATCAAGCACCATTATTACAGGAGGAAAACAAAACAAACCCCCTCCAGGAAAAAAAAAAAAAAAACAACAAAACCAACAACAAACCTTCAAGCTTCCTCTCACAAGCCAGTGATGTGCACCACCTACAAACAACCTGCCCTATCCCCAGTTTCCAGCCAGGCCTTCTTGGCTTACCCTTATGGTCCTTCAAACAACAACAACAACAACAACAACAACGCCCAGAGAAAAATGATGAGGACCCTCACCCACTCCAAGTTGTTCCTAGGGAAGAGGGCAATAATGGTAGCAGGAGAAACAGAAAACAAGAACACAGAAGAAAGTAAAATGTAGCTTCTGATCGACAGCCCCCCCTCCCCCGTTTAATAAATATGGCCTTTTTCAGATTTCACAAATCAGAATGATTGTGATTTTTTTTTAAGTACAATTTAATCCCTAAAATAATGCAACCCAATACATGGGTATCTGGCTGGGCTTGGTTTGTGCTACAGGGTCTGTCTGGGAGAAATAACTGTTCCTTAGTCTCATAGTTTCCCAGGATTTTTAAATCCCTGAATCTATATTGGAGGTGTGTGTGTGTGTGTGTGTGTGTGTGTGTGTGTGTGTGTGTCTATATTAGGTGACAAAATTAGGCAAAAAGTAAGTGGTAGCTGAGTGAGACTGGGGGAAACTCACATAAAATCACTGCTTTCTCACTCCCTCAGTACTTAAAAAAAAATACATACAATACACAGGGACTCAACCAGCCAGAGGCTTTCTCATCTTTAGCACTCACACCCCGAGGCACTACATTTTCATTTTTCCATGTTGTAAATACTGATATATTAACTTGATAAATGTGACCAGTCTGCAGGGTCTTATCTAAAAAGTGACTTAAAAAGCTAAAGCCCTCAGCACTGGTATAGAAGATGAAGAATCATGCTTCCGGAGGACCAAACCACAGAAATGGGGAGCCCCCGAGTCTGAGCTGGTCACAATCGAAGTACAGAGTCCAGCAGGGCTCTGTACTGACTTCTTTCATGAAAAGAATACGAAAGAAAAGCAACCATAAGCTTAATAACTGAAATTTAATCACATATAGGTATCAATGGGAAGTAATTGATATCAAAATACTTCAATGATTTATAAGCTATCCTTCGCAACTATTGATCTTCGGGGGGGGGGGGGAAGAAACAGGGATGTATTGGAGGGTGAGAGAGAGAGAGGCTGAACTATGAGGGGCTGTATTTACCATGATTGACCTGGTGGCTATATTTTCAGTGGTGATGTAGCTAGCTCAATTATGCAATTCAAAACAGGTACCTTCAAGAAAATGGCTAGTAGTTATAGATCACTCAGTAAAAACACCAGAGACACCGAAACTTAGAGTAAGGAAAATATTGTGAGATTTATGGATCAGCAAGGAGCAAACAACCACTCTTGCTAAAGCACAGATGTTTTCAGCAACCCTAGCCTGCTGTGGAGGTTTCCAAACACACCTTTGTGTGGGGGAAGCTCTGCTCCCTCAATGCTATGACTTAAGGATCTGCATTAGTAAAAAAATATTTTCTAGAGAACTCTTTTCTTCCCACACAGTGTTGATGCATCAGACACAGACTATTTCATTCTAACAAATTTATTTTCTCAATCAGCTCTTACGGAATCACTACTCAAATTAAATTACAATCAAAGGATCACATCAAAAGATACCCTTATTACCTAACAACTGTCCATATTTTCATTTCATTTTGATTTGTGCTCGTCTGAAAAAAACACGTAATACAAGATCTGGGGAAAAATAAATTACCGTTTTGCAGCAGTTCATAAGTATTCTGAATAAAATATTAAAAGAAGTCATTTAATGAAAATATAAAGCAAATATTTTTAGATCAACAACGGATCTAACGATTCTATATTGCCGTCATTTGAAAAGTCTGTTTATTAAAACCTACCAAAAACACTGCTTGGAAATGGCAGTATTACATAATCACATCCGCAGCACCCATTCAATCAAAGTTGGCAACGGATTGAGGGCAGAAGTCAAGGGAAGTGCGGCGGCTGGTGCTGTCTTTCCACACCCTTTTATTCGGAGTCAGTCCAGAAATAAAAAATAAAAAAATGTTAATAAAAAAAATATTAGCGGTGGAATCTTTAGGCAGGGTCCACCCCGAGTGGCAGTCGGCAAAGCCCGGGTTCGGTGGCGGTGGCCTGGCCTCTCTGGGCCGGCTCATAGGCTGGGCCCTGGCCCTGGCTGCTGTGCCCTCTTCACTGGCGGCTGGATGCGCCTGGCCTTTAGCCTCGCTTAGCCCGGGCTCTTTCGCGCTGCTGCTTTTATTTCCAAGGTTACTGCGAGGATGCTTTCTTTTGGCTTTCCTATTCAGTCTGTGAACTTCAGAAATTGTGACTCTCCCCCGCCCCTCCCCAGACTCTGTTTCTCCTTCCTTCCCATTTCATAGTTGACTTATTTGTTCCCCAAAGACTTTAATATGGCCAAGAAAAACACTGTCCTGGAGTAGAGTCAGACCTGGACGAAACCTGGTGCCGTCTTTCTTTTCAGGTCGCTCCCAATAAAGTTTCCATGGATCTTTTAGGCAGCCCTTTTGGAAGAAGTGGAAGGAAGGGAGGCGGGTGTCTCTCTTGTCTCAGAGGAGAGGAAGAAGCAGGTGTTCTCCACCGACGCCGTGAAGGACATCTCAGGGTGGACAGTACCTCAAGAGTGCAGTTTCGGTGCGTTAGGCATCTTCAACCTTCTTTCAAAACAGAAACAAAACACCACCAGAGTATAAACGAGATGTCCCGGGTGCCCCCTTTCCTTCTTCTTCCGGTTTTGTTTGTTATATATGCATATAAAACAGTCTTGGTATTTATTATGCTTTATTTTTTTTTTTTTTTGGTCCCTCCATCCTTGGACTTCAAAAAGAGTCTCCTCGGTCGGTGTCTCCCCAGTCGTTCTCCTCCCTCCTATGGGCCGTGGCACGCCTGTCTTTGGGCGGAGGGGAGGCGGCCGAGACGCACTGGCCCGGGCCAGGTGCTGGGTCTGCGCGGCGGCAGCGGCGGCGGCGGCGGCGGCGGCGGCGGCGGCGGCAGCGGCAGCGGCAGTGGCGGTTCTTGGCGGCGGCTCGGAGAACGGCGGCGGCGGCGGCGGCGGCGGCGACCGTGGCGGTGCTGACAGCGGCTGCGGAGGTGGCGGCGGCGGCCCTCTTCGCGCTGCGCGCCCCCCGGGCCTTCACTGCACGCTGGTCTGCAGCCCGTGGTGCGGCGGCGGCGTGTCAGCGCTCACGGTACCCACCTGCGAGTAGACATCGTCCGGCGTCTGCTGCTGGATGCCCGGGGGCGTCATGCGTTTCTCTTTTTGGCGCCGGTTGCAGAACCAGACCCGCACGACCTCCTTTTCCAGCTGCAGGCTGTCGGCCAGGTTGGTGATTTCCTGCGCCGAGGGTTTAGGGCACTTGAGGAAGTGGCTCTCGAGCGCGCCTTTGACGCTCACCTCGATGGAGGTCCGCTTCTTGCGCTTGCGGCCCTGGGCCGCGATCTTGTCGATGCTCGTGGGGCTGCCGGTGCTCGAGTCCGCCTCCTCCAGCCACTTGTTCAGCAGCGGCTTGAGCTTGCACATGTTCTTGAAACTGAGCTGCAGGGCCTCGAAGCGACAGATGGTGGTCTGCGAGAACACGTTGCCGTAGAGCGTGCCCAGAGCCAGCCCCACGTCGGCCTGGGTGAAGCCCAGCTTGATGCGCCGCTGCTTGAACTGCTTGGCGAACTGCTCCAGGTCGTCAGACGTCGGCGTGTCCTCGTCCGAGTGCGGGTCGTGGCTGTTGAGTCCCGGCCCCGCGCCGCCGCCGCCGTGATGCGGGGGTCCCTGCGCGTGGTGCGGGTGCGGCGGGTGCGGGTGAGCGTGGTGGTGATGGTGGTGGTGATGCTCGGCCAGCTCGGGCGTGTCCCCGCGCACTAGCCCCGGGTGAACCAGGCTCTGGGCTCCACCGCCCGCGCCGCCGCCGCCGCCTCCGGGTCCCGGGGGCGCGCTGAGCATGCCGTTCACCGTGAAACCTCCAGGCTGGGAGTAGAGCAGACTCTGCGGCGGCGGCTGCTGGCCGCCCGCCATGGACGGGAGGTGAGCGGCGGCTGCGGCGGCGGCGGCGGCAGCGGCGGCGGCGGCGGCGGCCCCCCAGCCCCCAGGGTGGCCCTGGTGCGGGGGCGGCGGCGGGGGCCCGAGATGCGGAGGCCCGCGGTGGTGCAGCGCGGTGCCGGCGTGCAGGTCTTCGCGCCCAGCGCCACCCTTCACGTCGGGGCCCTGCGGCGGCGGCGGCGGCGGCTGCGGCGGCTGCTGTGGGCTGCCGGCCATGCCCACCGCGCTGCCCGACCACGGCGAGCTGGCTTCCACGGCGGCGGCGGCGGCAGCGGCGGCGGCGGCGGCAGCGTGGGGCAGGGCGGTGACCCACTGGTGCGCGTGGCTCAGCATATGGCCGCCGTTGCTGGCGGCCATGGCCCCCTGCATGAAGTCGCTCTGGACCATCTTGACCGAGGACGGGTCCCCCCGGTAGGCGCCCGAGGTCACAGCGGCGCTCCCGGGCTGCATGCCACCGCCGCCGCCCCCCGCCCCGCCGCCGCCGCCGCCCCCTCCGCCACCGCCCGCCCCGGCCGCGTCCGAGTGCACAATGGAGCCGGCCGTGAGCAGGCTGTTCCCCGGCAGGTAGGGGTTAGAAGCCGCCGTGGCCATGCCGCTCCGCTCCCGCCACCCCACCGCCGCCACCACCGCCGCCGCCGCAGCAGCAGCCGCGGCCGCCGCCGCCGCCGCCGCCGCCGCGCCCCCCCGCCTCCCGCCTCCTCCCCCCGCTCCTCCTCCCCCGCCCCGGGTCCCCGCCGGCCCCGCCGCCTTCGCCGCCGCCTCCTCCTCCTCCGCCGCCTCCGCCCCCGCCGCCGCCGCCGCCGCCGCGGCCCGGGGCTGCAGCTGCAAGGCCGCTCGGCAGGGCGCGGGGGTCGCGGGCGGGCCTCGGTCAGCAGCAGCCGCCGCCGCCGCAGCCGCAGCAGGAGCAGCGCCCTGGGGAGGGGGGATCGCTTCTCGGGGTGAGCTCCGTGGCCAGCCCCTTCAGGGGGGGTCGTGGTCTCCCCCCTGGCCGGGAGCAATCGGCTCGCTCCAGCAAGGCTCGCCCAGTGGGGCGGGGATCCGTACTTCGGGCGCTCTCTCCGGGCGCAGGGGCTCCGGTTGTTCCTCTTGTCCTCGTCCTCCTCGGGGCGGGTGCGGACTCTGCCCCGGCGCGGGGCTCTGTCCACCTGCTAAGCAAAGGTTTCACGAGAGACAACAAAGGACGAAGCGGTTCCTTTCTTCCTCGGCCAAATTGTGGGTGGCCAGCAACCGGGCCGCTCCTTGCTGGTCCGCTGGCTTCTCTCCCCTCTTCAGCAACACATTTCACTGTTTCCCCTTAGCATAGTAAAACTTTTCCGGTCCTTACAGGCGTGGTGGTACTGGCGGCTCGCGTCTGCGGAGTGGGGAGGCTGGCTCCTGTTCTCCCCCTCTGGTCCTCTCCTTTCAAGTTTTGTCCTGTCCTAGGAAAACTTCTTGCGATGATGCATTTCTCTGAAGTTGCTATTGCCGGAGCTCTTGGGTGTCTCTGAAACAAGAGTCCCTTTTCATTTTCCTCGCAACAGTCACGGTCTGGTGCGACATCTTTCCTTTTGGGCAGAAATTAGGAAACAAATATAACAAGGCAAAAATTGAACAGGAAAAAAAAAAAAAAAAGGTCGAATTGCTCTGTTACCTTGTTGCTGAAGGTTGGGGTTGGTGTTTTATTTTTTCCCCGGCAGTTGTCTGGAGAAGGAGGAAGAAGAAGAGTGCATTGGTGGAGATGGAGATGTGTGTGTGCATACAGGGGATCCTTGATACACAACCAACTCCTGTGGGCACGTTGGACCGCTCCTAGAGTGCCCGACGGCGGGCGCGGGCGTGCCGGGGCAGAGTTGCTGCCGGAGCTAGCTCTGCGCCCGGGTTCTCTCTTTCTCCCTGTCTCACTTTCCCTCTCCCTCTCTCTCCCTCTCTCGAGCGCCCGCTCTCGCTAGGATCTGACAGTTCGCTCTCTGTCCCTCCCTCTCAGAGCAGGGACTGTCGAATGTTTACCCTCCGCCGCAAGCGCGCACCCACCACCACACTTTCCCAAATACAAGGAAGTCGAGCACCAGGGCCCCCGCTGATTGGCTACCCGCTGGGTGATTGGCAGGCCTGGAATGACTGGCTTAGGACGCGCGGCCCCCCTTCCGGCCGTTCCGATTGGTTGCTTTTTAATTTAGGCAGAGCGTCGTAGAAGCTGGAAATCTGTCGTTCCCCAGCCTCCCTCCCCCGCGCCACTTTCCCCTCCCCGCCCCTCCCCCTCCGCCCCCGCCCCCCCCCTCCGCCCCTCCGCCACATCTTAACTCTTAGTGTCCGGCCCAAACGTCTGCGTTTCCTCCGCGGCTCCCTGCCTCCGCGATTGGTCTGGGAGGTTGGGGAGAAAGGGAAGAGAAAAGGAGAGGGCGGGGGGGGGAGGAGAAGGGGGGTTAGAAGGAAAACGAAGAGGGGGGAAAAATCGCGAAAAATAGCAGTCTACCCATTCTACCTAGACTGCGTTGTGTTGCACCCCCACCCCACGCCAGAGATTTGTAAAGCGCGCGCCACGGATGTACGGTTCAAGCTAATACCTATAGACAGATGTGTCCCCAATGGTTTCAAAGTTTCCTCTTCCCTTCGCGCGCGAGCCCCCATCTCCGTCTTGCCGGAGGTGGGAAAGGGAGGCTTGCTTCGCCCAGAGCTCCGGTGGCCAAGCTTCTTGGAAATCCGCCACTGCAACTTTGTGCAGCCGCCGCGCGCCGGCGGCGACCCTCTTTGTTTAAGTTCTCGGATGCCATCATCTGGGAAACCTGCAGCCCTGTACCAGCGCGGGGCCCGCGCGTGCGAGACGGACCGCTTGCTGCGGCTGCTCGCTCTCCCCCACCCCTCTCCCTCTCCTTCTCCCTCCTTTTCCTCCCTCCCTCCCACCCTCCTCTGGGATTCTTGCAAGTAGCGTGCGTGCCCTTGTGAGTTTGGAGGGTGCCGGTCAACGAAGCCACTCGAGGTATTTGAAAGGCAATCAGCCCGACGGTCCCCCTAGATTCATCGTAAGTGTATTCGACCCCAGAATGCTGTGACTGCCGCAGCCTGCTCAAAGGGCTCCGGTCCGCTAGCCGCGCCCTCCCCCGCTCCACTGCTGACTCGGGTGTGTGTGTGTGTGTGTGTGTGTGTGTGTGTGTGTGTGTGTGTGTGTGTGTGTGTGTGTGTGTGTTTATTGGTGGGGTTTTTACTCGCTTGCTATTCTTGGGCATGGGGGCGCTTTATTTTCCTCTTTCTTCAGGTCTCAGGTTTGCGTGGTGGCAGTGACCGACAAGTGCTTTCTCAGCCACAACCCAGCTGAAAGAGTTAAGGGGGCCGGGAGGAGGAGTGCGCCCGGTAGGCGGGAGAAGGGGGGGTGAGAGGATGAACGGGGGTGGGTGGGGGGGTGGGGGACGCGGCCAAGCGGAAACGCCGCACAGAGGAACCTCAGCGAACCAAGAAAAAAGAGAAAGTGGCAACCAAAACAAGGGCAAATTAAATCCTCCTTGGGGATTTCCAAGGAACTAACCCAATTCGGACATTCAATAAAAACACGACTCTTAATGGGGGTGCGTGTGTTTGCACCCCGCACCCCCAGCTGCAGGGTACCGGCCTGCATGCAGCCTGCCGTCCCCAGCTCGAGCTGCAGCCGAGAACCGAGAACGTAACCCCGCGGCCAGTGTGCTTTGAATATAAAGAACTGGCCTGCCTTCTCCCCCATGCATAATTCCTCTACCGAGCTCGCTCTAGGTGAACTCAGTTACTACTGTAGGAGCTCTCCAGCTCAGCAGCAGCCACGCAGCAGCCTCGGCGTGATCTCGAGATTAACTGTAGACGCGAAGCATTTATGTAGGACTGGGTCCAGCTCCTGCTTGCCGGGGTGAAAAGATACCATCGTAGGAACAGATCTAAAAGGCAGCAGTAACCAAAGCCCCAAACAGAACGGATTCTCCCCTCCTTTCCAAAAGGTTCCTTTTTATATTTATGTATGCGTATATGTATATATAAAAGATGGAACACAGATTTCATTGAATAAATCTGAGATCTCCAGGTGCAGACGTTTGAATGGTCGGTGCCAGCACCCCGTGTTTTCCTTTCCTGCCGATTTTGCTTGGATCCGGCTCAAAAACCGAAAGAGTCTCGTGGTTTTGTTTACACTGAATGGGGAGGATAGGAACAGAGCCATGGGGCCGCCTTTCATTAATATACAGTGAGGATTTTGTCTAAATTACTGCTATGAGTCTCACAGTACACGCTTTCAAAAGCCGTCTCAGGTGGCCTGATGAAACGGGATAGCGCCTCTGCAAACAGATCCACTTTCTCTCTTTGCAAGGAGGGTGTGCGCGTTCGGGAAGCCCCCCAAACGCTGTGCTCCTCAATAACAGAAACGCACTTCTGTTCCCAGGTCTGTCCCCTTCCCCCCCTTTCCATATACTTAGTTCTCAAATCGCTCCCCAGCTTCCCCCCCCCACTCCCGCCCCACCCCATCCGCCCCCTCCCTCTGCGGAGTGTGATTGTTTTGTCTGGAAAAAAAAATCCAAAGTATATAACAAGGGGAGAACAGTTAGTGCTGATTTTCATTTGCATACATTTTCATATATTTTGTTGAAAATAATAGACTAGTGAGGACCGGGCTTAGAGGAGTCAGTGTGAAGGGAAGGCTAAGGATGCGCCGGTTCTGGAGAGTAGAGAATACGCCTTCCTTCTCCTCTACCCCTCCAGGCACCTTATTTAAAAAAAACAAAACAAAAACAAAAAAACCAACAACCTTGTATTTAAAAGTCTAACCTTGGGAGTTGGCTGGGTAAGTGGTTTTTTTTCCCCCCATTTTCTTTGCTTTCTCCTTTTCCTCTGCGTCCTTTCTGGTGTATTTATTTATGTTCTTGTAGGTTTGGAAGCTTTATTTTCATTGCTTGGGAGGAGAGGGGAAGGGAAAGTGTGTCGGAGGGAGTGAGCAAGAGGAATCTGACGTTGCTAAAATAATACATAAAAAGGTGGACCGGTTCCAAAGGCCCTCACAGCAAGAGCTTTACTCTTCTGGGTGAGAGGGAGAGAGAAAGTGCTATTGATTTTAATTGTTGATTATGGGAGGGGTAGACCCCAGAAAAGAGGTGCCTAGTACGCATGGAGTGTATAAATATTTCTTGTTTGGAATTTCCCCCCAGAGAATCAAGGATGAAGAGGGAGAAGCCCGAGGTCTGTGGCTAGTGGGGGTGACTGAATTGTGAGTCTGCCTGGATTAGGACCGGGGAGCAGTAGAGTCCAGTGGAGGAGGGGGCCTGGTAACCGGAGGGTAGAGGGCTAGAGAGGAGGAAGTAATGAGGGAGAAGAGGCAGTAAGTCAATGGACCCCTGGTTAACGCTGCAACTGGGGAGCAGGCGGTGAGCTGCAGCTCCTGGCTCAGTAGTAAAAGCCCATCAGAAAGAGGGTGATCAATCAAAACTAACCAGGACATCCTGCTCTCCACTCCCCAAGGACTCTGGAGCTTCAGCATCCAAAGCACCAGATTTCCCATGTTTTCTATTTGTGACAGTCAGACCTAACCCTCCTTATCACTATCCTCGGTTTTTGGAAAATTCAAAGGTGTACTTACTTGAATAAATATGGCAGAAAGAAACAGCTATGTCCAGTCCAGGCCAGTGTGATTGTCTTACTTTAGTGACATAGTCTTGGTTTGTTCTTTTGAAGGAAGCCACATTTGGGTGGGAGGGGGTGGGGGTGGGGGTGGGGGTGGGGGGTCAAACGTCTGGAATTATGCTGCACTTTTGGATACAGAACACCTTGCAATTTAGAATTGGTAATTTATTTGGAAACAGTTGATGCTAGATCAATGCAGTGGTTTGTAATGAAGGAGGCAGAGGTGTCAGTTGGGGAGGGGCTGAGAATCACTAGGGTTTCCTCCCCTTGTTTACAGCCTGGCATCTGACTGGGGTTAACTCCGTGTGCTCCATTGGACCAGATGCCATATAGAGCTGCTCCCTGAAGATCATTTGTTTCCTTGATGGGGAACATTTCTGAGCAGAGCATATTGGTTGCCATAGAGAAAGAAATAAAAGGAAGAACACTAGTCACATTAAGCTATATGTTTGTGCACTGGGCTCTAGATAAAAGACCTTGATTCAGCTAGAGAGGAGAAGAAGCCAAACTAGAGATTTCTAGGACCACTAAAACCAGCTTTATTTTGTTTCGGACTTCTACAGTTGAAACATATAAGCTAATTTTATTGGTTGTTGTTAATTTTATATGACACGGTTTACTGAACAAAATAAACTTTGCCTAGCAATACACTATTGAGTAGTCAGCAGGGGGCGCACTGACTCGTTGTAGCAGGCACTCAGGAAAACGTAGCCAGTTCAAAAGCAAATCTGCCCTTCCGAACTTGCCAGAAGAACGCACCCCTTTACCTTTCTGTGTATGTTCAAGGGGAGAAGGGGAATGGTCGCAAAACACGGGATTTTAAAATACTAGGACTACGATCCGTTCCCTCCCCACACCAGCCATGTCTGTAAATGGCCCAGGAAGACAGAGTGTGGCAGAAATGATTCCCCATTTCTTTCCAGGAAAGTGTGGCTAGGGCTCTGTATAAAATGGGCAGAAAATCAAAAATAAATATAATAAAAACAAAAACACAGAACAGTTAAAGAATTACTGTTATGGTTACATTATAGGCTGCTTAAGAAACTATCTTTCAGGCTGGTAATGATGATTGTCTTTTTGGAATGGACTAGAAAACAAAATGATCCTGAGGTGTTATATGCAAAATAATGATCATTTCAACAGGACACAGTCTCATATTTGGGTATAACTCAGGGTCTTGGGGATATAGCAGGTACCTAGGATCTTTCACTCCATTTGATACCTAGTAGCGATACTAGCTATTTTCCTCGTACTGGTTTTAGAAGGATTTAACAGCTTTGAAAGGTTTTTGTAGAGAAAAGAAAATACAAGCTAGACAGAGGGAGAGGTAACTGTGGACTTGAACCTTTTTAGGGCAGTTAAAGAGGAGTTTTAGTGAAACACAAAAGTTTTTTTGTGCTCCAAGGATTTCTTTCTTTCTTTCTTTCTTTCTTTCTTTCTTTCTTTCTTTCTTTCTTTCTTTCTTTCTTTCTTTCTTTCTTTCTTTTTCTTTCTTTCTCTCTTTCTTTCTTCCTAATGCTGCCAGTGAAAACTGTGGCAAAGGATGAAAAAGTTCTGTAGCAAAGTAGGAAACTTCCTAAACCAGTGAAGGGCAAATCCTAGCTGGTTTTCGAGGATTTATTCAGTTTGTCTCAAACAATTTTCCCAAGGAGATTTAGAGAGTTACTAAGACAGACAAGGCCTGAGTGACTAGGGGTATGGAGCTGGCTTCCACAGCGCAGCTGAAGGCACCTGTGAATGAACGTGTCACAAAGCGTGACCTCTCTGATAGCTCTGCTACTCCTGGGGGGGGGGGAGGGGGTGGTTGTTGCCACTGCCTTCTCTTCAACTCAGCTCCAAGCCAACCAGGCTTCAGCCATAAGTTTTTCTTTGAAACTAATTTTAGTAGGTCAGGGCTGGATTGAAGCGCGACTTCGTCTAGTTTGGAAAGACTATAGGAATCATATAAGCAAGAGAGGCACACTTAAACACACTCGAATCATATGATTTTCACCCTGGACCTTTCACATTTGGAGTCAGGAAATGCACTGTCAGGTTTGTGCTAATAAAGCCAAGTGGAGAATTGAGGAAATTGTAATCTGAGCACAAGCGCTGCTTTCTTCCTGAGCTCTGCATTGCGGACAAAAGACATCTAGGGAGATTCGCTGAATGGGACAAGTCCTAAAGCTTAGCTTGCTTTGCATGCCCAGGGTTGCTCAAGGCAGTTAGGATGTATTAGCAGGCAAAGGAACTTTAAAAATTCACTCGTATGGTAAAACACTAGTGAAGCCCTTATGATTCTCTTTAGGGCGCATCCTTGGAGCTGTGATTGTCTAAGCAGCTGCTTTCCTTCCTTTCTTGAAAAATGTACTTGAAAGAACAGGGATCCCTCATGGTCTCTAGAGATTTAGATAACTTGCAGTGAAAGAAAATAAGAATTCTGGGAAAAGCAACAAGTTAATTTGAGATGAGCCGCTACTTTACAGGGACGGTGTTAGAGGTCTGTAATGACTTGGGGATGGGGATAATCAAGGTGGGTATGAATTAAGATCCAAAGTTGTGGGCAAAATCTACAGACTTAATTATTGGTGATGGTGGATTTGTATGTGTGTGTGTGTGTGTGTGTGTGTGTGTGTGTGTGTGTGTGTGTGCCAAATGAGAGAACGTAGAACATTACCTGGGTCAAATGTGCACAACATGAAATGGATATTTCCTCATTTGCTTCCATTTGACAATGATAAGGAGATCCAGTAAGGCAGCAACATGAAAACAGTTTCTCTTAGCATTATAATATTCAGCTTACCCACAGTCTGTGTTGTGTGATCTACACAAATGGGGAGGACTCTCCAACAGTGGCTTTTGGTTAGAAAAAAGACTTTATCTGTAGACAGTGAATGAGAAGTTTCTTGGTATTGCTAAGGTTTTGGAGCGTGCACCCCGCCCCCCCCCCCAGTCTCTTTGATAAACAAGTGGCTCATCTGACCTGGAGGGAGGGAGCAAATACTTAGGTTTCTTCAGTTTGTTTTGAAGGAGTAATTATGAATTTAAAGAAACTATGATGATTTACTCTAACATAAGTAGCAGCATCTCCCCCCCCCCCCCGGAACTACAGGGCATTTCTGATTGTGGGAAATTGAGAAGGCACAGTAACCTCGTCGGTAATCCTGTATGTGCTTTTGAAGCAACCCATTTCCAACTGTTTGCTCACTCTAGCCGTGTGCATGCACCTGTCAGGTCTGGTAATGCTCTCTTCCAATTGCTGGGGAAGCTGCAACTAATGGATTATTCTTGCCTGCCCTTCACCACCCTTCCTGGGCTCCCCAACATCACGGACTTTTTCAGATTTCGACTCCTAGGATTAGGTAACACAGAGCCCAACTGATTGACTAGAGAAGATGGAGAAAACATGGTTCATTAGCAGCAAATGTGGATATGTCCTAGCTTGAAAAAATATGCCAAGGTAAATTGTGTGTGTGTGTGTGTGTGTGTGTGTGTGTGTGTGTGTGTGTGATGTCTTATACAAAAACAAAGCCCAGAAATATGAACTCAGCTATACTAGAGGAAGGTCAGGTGTTTGTGTTCTTGCATCGACCCTAAAAGATCTGAGCTGCTCTGTGCCTGAGGTCCTCCTCCACCAGGCGTTGCATGTAATGCATCTAGTTTTAAAGCATCTTCTCTGGCACTGAACCAGTAGTGCTGGGGTAAAAGGAGACTTGGTGTGACATCCCAGAGAACCTGTACTTTGCTTGCATCCTCTCTCTCTCTCTCTCTCTCTCTCTCTCTCTCTCTCTCTCTCTCTCATGACATTTGACCTTAGCTACTGTCTGAGGAGCTGGGTGTAGATCGAGGCATTTCAGGCTGAAAGCTAGGTTGCTCTTTTCACATCTCTGCCAAACAATGCTTCTGTTGCTTCTTCAGTCCTGGGATGCTGTTAGCTTTCGTTTCACACCTCTGCTCCGTCTCTGGGGTCCTACCCAACTCAGTGCTTGTCTGGGACAGCTCTACCTTACTGGTATTTTTTTTTTCTTCTTCAAGAAAGTGTGGTTGTTGCTATTCACTTAAAAAAAAATACAGTAGCAAATGTATTCACTGAGAGCTGACGCTTCTAATATCCCACAGTGTGCAAGAATATAGTTTCAGCTAATAAACTACTTGATAAAAGTTTAGGTGATAGAATGAAGTGACCTTGCTCACAATGGCTTCCTGCAGCTCAGGCTTAATTCCAAGTTAAAAGTTGTGTGTCCAGTATTGTTTTAATACTCACTCCTCTGCCTAAAATTTCTGCAGGAATCCTAGCTAATAAAGCCCGAGGGGAGAATTCCCAGCTCAGAGTGGCATTTGATGAACATTAAACGTTAACTTAATATCAAACCAGGGCAAAAAAAAAAATCACAGGGCATGTGCTGTCAAATGGGAGGACTGTGTTCCCCTTATTTTTACCCACCCCCAAGCCTGATCAAGTAAAACTTTGTTTGGAATAAACGCCATAAAATACCCTAAATTAAAAAATTGTACGATTTTATTGGTAGAGTCTTGGCAGCAATTACCATTCAGGGTTAGAAAGTAAGATTAGAACTTTTTTTTTTTTTTCCAGAAAGGTTTGCCCCAGAGACTCAAGCTCCCATTCTCCACCCCCCCTCCATTTATGTGATTTGTGGGAGCCGACAGGGACACTTGCCGAATTCAGCAGGAATCTGTTCGGCCTCAGGGCTAAGTCTGTCTTTCTTAGATCGCATTCTAAAGGCATTTTATTTTATTTAGAGTGCAGTTTGCATAATAAAATCAAAAGGCTCCCATTACTTGCCCCTTTTTGCCAGCAAATACCCAGAAAGGTCTTTCAGAATGTTATTGGAACACAGAGAAGTCTGCAGAAGTCCAGTTATCATTGCTTTTACCATGGAAAAGAAAAGGGGGAAAAACCTAACCCTCAAAGCAAGAAGAGGCCGAGGTAAAAGGAGTGAGGTAGAGAAAAAAGCTGGGCGAGATGGAAGAGACTGGGGCGGGCACAAGAGAAGTGGGAGGCTGGTGAGGTTGCAGGACCAGAGAGATAAACGCTGAGTCAACCCAACAGGTCTTTGGGCACACAGGAGAGAAACACAGAAGTCCAGAAAAATCTGGGTGCAAATCGCACCACCCATCTTCGGGGCCTCCTTCCCGCCTGGCCATCCGAGCGCTGCCTTGGAGCTTGGCACCGCCTGCCTGCCTTTGTCACCCGCTCTGAGCGCGGCCACGAGCTCCCGCGGCGGGCTTTGTTCACGCGGAGCTGGGCAGGACCCCTCGCACTGCCGCCTCCCCGCCCGCCCCTGAGCTGGGGACAGTGGGGGTGGGGAACGTGCAGCAGAAAGGGGGGGACCGGAGAAGCTCCGGTGGGCAGGGCGTTTGAGCCCGGGATTTCGTTTCTTTGCTCCTTTCGTAATTGAGCTGTTCTCCCCTTGCGGAGGGGGTCTTGGTTGAGCAGGAGGCGAAAGAGCTGCAAAGGGGGCGCCCGTTCTCAGCCCATAGCTGGGCAAAGAACTCTCCGCGCTTCTGTCCACCGATTTGTATGGTATGCATGCATGCATGCATGCAAGCATGCAATGATGGATGGATGCATGGTTGGATGGATGAGGAAAACCACTGAATTGGGTCCCACATTCTGGGCTTCTGGTCCGGGTTTTGGCAGCTGCAGGGCGTCTCAGGTTGGTGTGGCTGGTTAACCCCTAAGACGTGCTCTCCAGGTGCTTTGGGGCCGCGGGTGGGCGCTGTGGATATACCTTGGGGTCAAGGAGCTGCACAACCATAGTGCGCCGATCTCTGTTGTGGAGGCCTGTGGCGAGGGACAAAGAAGTAGACACTGGGAGCGAGCAGAGGATACGCGCGCACTGGCATCCACGCACCGATTCGCACAGCGAGGCTCGGGCCCTTCCCCATGTTCACCCCCCCCCCCCCCCCCCGCCACCTCCCTGGCGCTTCTGTACCTAGGACTCTGAGTCTGGAAAGTTCGCCGCCACCACGGAGCCCCCCCGCCCCCCTCGACACTGCATTTAGCTAGCAGTGTCGCCCCTTCCCAGCCATCCCCAAAGGTGTGGGCAGATTGCAAGAGTTGCGCCTCTGTTATTGTTTGTCAAACAGGCCCCTTCTCAGGGGAGAAGGTCGAGGGGCGTGAGGCGGATCCTGGGCCAGGATTACATTAATCAAAGCATTATTTCCCCAGAGAAGCCGAGCACAAATGAGAATAAATCCTAATAAAATTGGATCGCAGAAAAACGGAACGCTTTGCGTAATCTGTGCTGCCTGATCAAATTCTCAAATTTATAAGATGGGGGGGGGGTTGTCTCTAAAAAATGTTTCTACACACCCCTGGTCATGGCTTGACTGCTAGGTGTGGGAAAGGCACCCGGACAGGGCGAAGGGGGTTGGGGGTGTGTAATGTATTCACTACTTCAAGCTCAGTTGAACTTCTGCAGTGAGGAGCGGACAGGGCCGCTCGGGTTTAGAGTATCACAAAATCTGGTCAGTTTTACTGAGAAGTCACTTTTCGGGCCGCCAGGTCTGCTAGCTCGGACTTGTCGAAGCCCAGGGTTGGATCAAGCCTCAGCCTATGTCCTTGTAAGGTCCTGAACGTGTTCCTTTGGGAATGTGGCCCCCACTTTTCCATGTGATCGAGGTGGCAGGGTGGGCAATACCCAATGTTTTGGGGGCACAATATTTACAGGGCTCCCTCTCCTCAGCCTAAAGCCCAGCTTGTTTACGAGGCGGCAGGTCACTTTCCACAGCTAGTGAAAGAGTGTGTGTGCTATTCGGTGATAGGCAGCGAAGCCATGCATGGGTACAGCTCTCCCGCCGAGATTTCTAGTACTTTCGGGCCATACTGGCTACGAAGCAGGGTTCATACTTCATCCTCTTGTGTCCCCCAAGTGGTAGAAAACTTTTCGGCGCCTTGTGTGGTTCTTCGAGGAGTGGAAAGAAACAGCGCCCCCTCACCCCCACCCCACCCCAGAAAAAAACAAAAAACAAAAAACCAGAAAAACAACCCACAATGATGATATGGCCCCGCAGAACTACTTGGCCATCAGGCTATCTCCCTTTGCATCCTGCACCCTGGCGTCTTCCAGCAGGAAAACAGGGGGGGGGGGGGGGGATAGGATTGCTGACTGCTAGGTCTCGCCGCCCAAGACGGTGACTAGAGTGACAGAACCATGCCGACCCTTCTGGAAGGACCTAACCTTGTTGCTCTGGGGATGGCCGCCTGGCCCCGCGGGGCGCCACTGTGAGGGCGCCCTCTGCAGGCGTGCTCGGAGAGGGCCCGCGCTCGTGCCCCGCCGCGTAGGGTCCCTCAAACTGCCCCCGTGCCAGTCGGGTCCCCAAGCGCGCGCTCGCACAGCCCCAACCTGGCAATGCGACCAGGCACTCAGTGCCCTCTCCAAGGCGAGTTCCCCGTGGCCGCGGGAAAGAGCTACCAAGGTCTGCACCACTCCCTTTCCAGACCCACGCTGTCCCCTCCCGCCGCTACACGCCCTCCACTGAGAATCCCCTGCTGCCACCTGCCACCGTGCGTCTTCGATCGCGGCCCACGCACTCCAGATCCCCCAGTGCCTCTCTGTCCCTTTGCGGGGCTCCGCCGGGCGGGGCAGGGCCGCCGCCCCTCCGAGGGGGACGTCGCCCCACGGTCTGGCGAGAGGCGCTGCTGGGAGCAGTGTGCGTGCGCGCGTGTGTGCGTGTGCTAAGGCGTGTGCGTGTGAGTGAGGCGCGCGCGCCGGGCAGCTCGGGGCAGGGCAGGGCAGGGCAGGGCAGAGCGTGGAAAGGCAGGACAGGAGGCGCAGCAGGATGCTCTGTGCTAGCTAGTCGGTTTCCGCCAGTGTGGGTGCCTATGAGAGTCTAGAGTCCTCCGTCTGCCTTAGGCTAGTCCTCTATCTACTGTGCGTCCTCTCTTTCGATTAGGTCATCGCTGCAGATCCCCAGAGATCTCCCTTGTGATTCCTCGTGGTTCCGGGGCTGTTATGGACAGTCGGCCCCACGTGAGCCAAGGTAAAGCTGACAGGGACAATACTAGCTGGAGATGTAACAGACAGTATCAAACAGCTTGCTCTTGCTTTACACTGGGGTTCATGCATCCAGAAGCCACGTTTCAGGAAGTCCTTGGGGCAGCTGTTTTCTTTGTTAGTCCTGAAGATTTTTGGATAGAAGTGGTTTTTATTTGTTTGTTTGTTGTTTGCTTTTGTTTTTGGAGGAATAGGGAGGAGGAAGGACCTGGTGGTCTTCAACCCATAACCGTGGTGTCTTGTGCACTTTTTCGACTTCCTGGCTTCTTTCCAGTAATGGGAAATTTTAGAAGGAAGTAAGGACACCTACCTCTTTTCCGTTCTGAAATAATGACTCCCCATTCTTCTAGTCTGTAATTTCTATAATTTCATACAAAGCAGGGGCTGTCAATTATCTCTCCAGGAGAAAAGAGTGGACCAGTTGAGGGGAAGTTGGGACAAAATAAATTCCTCTCTCTTAAATCATTAACCGGGAACTCCTTCCCTCTCCTTCCTGTGTCCCATCCAGTTTGTTCACTTCTCAAGGGGAGACAGGACAGGGACATTTATAAACACATTAAAGAGTTTCTTCTCTTCTGGGCTGTGAACATAAATGTATTTTTGTAACTCGAGATTTCTGAAGATCATAGGAAAAACTTCATGGACCTTGTTTGCCCCTGGCCCCTGTTGCACGATATTTGCACCCAAGGTTTTCTAATAACTAAGAAACACCTTTGGCATCTTTTCAATAGGAATAAGATTCCCTTTCTTCTGTTTTGAGCAGCTGCTGCTAGCCATAGAAGTTTGGTCTATCGTACATGGGCATGCCCTATGCAAATGTATTCAGTTGGGATGTGTATAGATCTTGTGATGTACATAAACATGTAGGCTTGCGCATATGTATGTTTACATCATGTGTAAATATGGCATACATCAATTTTTTGGATCTACTTAATATTAGATGATCTTACTAGGGGGTAGTTCTTGGAGACCTCCTGTCCAGCAGAAAACCTCTGAGTAACTGTGACACACACTAGCCTACCCCAAGAGGCCATCACAGACAGCATCTTGATACAGTGTCAGTCAATCCTTTTCATGAGACAATTTAGAGAGGACCACATTTTAACAAAGCATGTTGATGGTGGGCTGTTAGTGTTTCAGTGGATGAGCTTTTGTTTGTGAAATCAAAGTTAAGTTTTTCTTTGAATTATTTATCAGGATCTTTGCCCACAGGCTTTCCTAGGAGAAGGTAGATACAAAGGGGATGGTTCCACTTTTAATTATTTAAAGCAGATGTTAACATAATATTTTAAAACTGGCCTTTTGGAAAACAGGAAATAATCATGTCTGTCAACACCCACCTTTGGGACTGTGAAAAACAAAACCCAAAATACAAGTTAAAGGCTTTCGTTAAAAAAAAAAAATACTCAGTTAACAGTTAACTAAAATATTGCCTGGCACTCCCTCGAAACTCCTCCTCCTCTTAAGTATAGTACAGTTTGGTAATATACTCCACATATTTACACACGATGTAAATATACAGATGCACAAGGGTAGATGTTTATGTACAGAACATAACAAAATATATACATACCCCAACTGAATATATTTGCATAGAACATGCCCACGTGCACCACACCGAAGTTCTATGGCCAGCAATGCGTGAGACAGCAGTGACTCAAAACAAGAGGAACCGAGAGTCTCTGATACTGAAACAAGTCAAAATTTCTTTTCAAACGTGAATGGGGCTTCCGGTAGCTGAAACCCCAGAAAAGAATAGATTCCTGGTACTATTTTAAGCACAGCCATTTAAAAGTACTACGTACTTAAATAACGTGTTTTGTGTAAAATAAAAATGGCAGCACTTTTTTAAAAAAGGCACATTTAAAATATAAACATCCCATCTAAAGACAGATACTTTTTTCCCTTTTGTCTTTTTTCATATATTAAATGCTATTGTCTTAGATCAAAAATTAAAACTTGATATGATGAAAAAAAGAGCAAGAGTCTTATTTTATTCTCTCCACTGTAAGGAAACCATTTTTAAGGAAGTTATTATTCTAGGCCTCTCTCTGTATTAGACGGGAACCCGTAGGAGAACACTGTTCAAGAAGTATATTTGAAGAATGTATTTGCCCTTGAAATGATTTGCGAGGATACGGAGTGACGTATTATATACTTGCTTCTTTTAAGTGGTATTTTGAATCTTCAGATTTTTTTGGAAGCTTTTTTTTGTTGTTGTTGTTAAAGATTACCGTCAAAATGAATATATTGACATTCATTGGCAGGACTCCAAATGCTCATTTGTGTTAAACAAATGTAAAGAAATGTCGGACCTGAATTTTCTCTATCAAAGTCCTGGTTGAAGAAATCAAAATGATAAAGTTTTGAAGTGATCAGGGACTTTTTCATGAATGACTTATTTACACTGATATTATAAAATAATCTTGAGTTTTCATGTTTATATAAAAGTACATTTGCCTTGCAAAATATATATGTTCGTGACAACATTGTTTCCCTAGTGCAATTTATTGCTATTTATTTGGAAGAGCACTTAAAAGGCGTATGCCTCATCAGTGATCTCCAAATATTATGACAAATATGTGAAATAAAAATTATTTTACCCCAATATTTTTTTAACTTTTATTCTTAATATCCTCAGAAGTTCAAAATTAAAATGGTGGCAATAACACATTAAAAATAAAAAAAACATTTTTCTCTAGTTAGAAGTTTAAGATGAGTTGCACAAAAGTCCTTTTTTTTTTTTAATTTGGGAAAGTTTTCTATCTGCTGCTGTGGTGTGATCTGAGGACATGGGGCTATGCACTAAGTTAAGACTGTGAAATGTTCATTCAAAAATTCATCTGAAGAGTCATTCACCACAAACATGGGAAAATAACCTTTTCTGTCAATTTAATTAATGAAGTGGGTAAAGAACTAGTTAGCAAGCTCAAATTACACATGTAGAGAGATTTGTAAGAATAAAGGCTTTGGCATTCAGGGCCTAAAAGCAGACAACTATAATATAGCAAATAAAAAACCCCCAGAATGTAGGCATCCAAGATTCCATTTCATTAAAGAATTTGGCAGTTAAAGAAAAGAAGGAAAAATGCTTATTAAATCAGGGTAACTATAAAATGTTGACAGATCTCAAGTTTCATATCCAACTAGGCTCATAGAAAACTGCGGGGTGTTGGTGGAATAGAAGTTATTCTGTCAAACCATTTTTCATAAAGAATTATTTTTCTCAATGCCCTCAAATTTCAACTCAAATTCATAGACTAATCTCTCTCTCCCCTCCCCCTCCCCTCCCTCCCTATTTTCCTCTTCCAGAGCTCTCTCCTCATCTTCCACATCAAGTCTGTAAGCAGTTGGGTGAGGTGTGTGGTAGGGTTCAGCAAAACCTAGGGAGGGATGAGGTCTTCAGCCTTCATCCTCCATATCAGTGGTACATGTCAGTTATCCTAAGATGGGTCTGGGACCTCTCAGAGAGTTTCTTTTCTTCCTCATCCAAGTAACAGCATTTTTTTTTAAAGAGACAATGCCATGTTCAGGCAATGTCTGAAAAAAGGCAAAATAAACTGGAGAACTGAGTTGATTATTTGTATAATTCAGGTATGTCTGCCTTCCCTTTCCCTGCGCTTGCTATTAAGAAAAAAAAATAGTGAAAACTGTACAATCTAAATTTGCTGTCATAGTGAATTTGGAAGATTTGGGCTAAGTTTGCAGCTATCGAGTGATGATGCCTCTTACTAGTAATGTCCACAGAGATGGGCATACACCCCTGCACAGAGCTGAGATTATGTGTCTGCCAAGACATTTACCCCAGACTTCAATAAGGAGGATTGAGGGGCCCAACTTACCAGACTTTAACTGTGGACACTGGTTGAATTGTTAGGTAACTGTTCACCTTTCTACTTTGACTCACGAAAGTACACATGCACACATTGTAGCACGCTTTGGTTGTAAAGGACCCAAATGGGAACCCTAAAATTGTTTATGTTAAGCTGTGAATTATTATTATTATTATTATTATTATTTACCATTTTACTTGTAATGCATTCGGGTCTTCATCTTGTTGGATGATCTGACTTGGAAACATTTGTTGAACTAACCATCCGGGCTTTTCTGGTGGTGGTGGTGGGGGACAGTTTTCTTAGTGTAATTTGGTGATTTGAAGGTGCAGCCCCCTTCCTTTATGTAGGGGACAAAGTTGAGAGTGGAGAAAAGACAAGGTTAATTATTGTGGGTGGCAATGGGGCTGGGGACAGTTTAAGGTGGTTAGTAGAATAGCATGGCATTGAACAGACATGGGTTTAGCTAAAGAACATTAGTAGACATTAATTACAGGTGGTTAAAAAAAATCTCATCTAACTGCAAATATTGTTGAAAGAAAGGGCACCTGGACTTTCTGTTGATAAACTTTGCTTTCCTTCTGAAAATCTCCTGAAGAATCGTGTCCCTTCGCCCTGCAGTCCTCCAATTAAACAAGCTGAACACTGTTCCGCCACACACGGCGGGAACACTGCAAGGTAAATAAAAATGTGTGCTAGAGGAGAAGAAAGCCTGGCACATTTTATTTTTGTTACAATCTCTGGAGAGAGGAGGCTGAGTGGACTATGAACTGGTAATGCTGTTTATTTATAAAGTTGTTTTCATTATACTAACGGACAGTGCATTAACCTGGAAAAAAAAAACAGTGATACTCTTTTGAAATTTTTAATGATTCCTATTTTCAGTTATACATAAACACAGAGAAACACTTACTAGACTCCATGTATGCCTGCCCAGAAATTAAATGTGTAGAAAGAGATCAGTAAATAAGCGTACGGTGAATCCTGTAACAAGTAGGTGTTTAGATGTCAAGGCAGTCTGTTTACTGGCTCTATTAACCACCCTATGTTTTTTTTTCCTTCCATTGAGTTTTAAAAAATTGTATTCACTATAAAGTTATTATGGAATCAATGACTGTTCCTCATCCCAGGCCCTTTTTAAGGCAAAACAGAATGACACACGTACTGTCAGGAACGTCTCAGTCTAAGTATTTACAAGATTTTCTTAAAAAAAAAACCCAAAACAAACAAACAAACAAACAAACAAGAACCTATAGGGATATTTACTTTGCTTTCTTTTTCTTCTTGTTTAAGAGGTAGGGTGGCCATTGGTCTCTGTGGAGGCTGTGGAGAGGTAGCCATGTAATTTCTTTATCTTTCACCTGCAAATTACACACATTATTTTTTTGCAGCTCAAAATAAGCATTCCCAATGAGTTGCATTCAGTACATGTCTTTCACAGCATTAGTACAGAACCGAGGTACAAAAGAATATTAATCTAATACATTCCAAAATTCAAATACTTGTGATTAATAAGCATTATTATCTATAAATAAGGCCCTAATGATACTTTGGCAGTGTTGTAAACACAAGAATCAGAGGCAATTATTGTCATTATTGTTCGGCAAGCACTTCCCATGAATACCAAATGGGTGTTGCTGTCCAGCTACTTGGCAAGTAAGGTCCCTGTAAAGAAGCAGATGTTGGCCAATCAGGACTGGCCACTATCAGCTGCCTTTAGCCTCAGCCTTAAAGAAAGAAAGAAAGAAAGAAAAACAAAACCCCAAACTCAGACATTAAAAAACGGTTGTGTTGTGATTTTTCAAAACCTCCCTTGATTATAAACAGAAAAGACGCATTGAAATAATACTGCCGCCTACTCCTGACGTTGGGGAGCTGGAGACAGCAGCAGCCATTGTGTTACGTGGTAGCAAAAGTCTCATTTGTGAAACTCTCAGGCCTTAGGTGATGAGGCTTCTTCGAGTAAAATTAATTGTCAACAGGAACTAAGTTGCACCAACTAAGAAATCCTTCAGAGAAGCATGGCCGGGACCAGAGCTGCATCCTCTTCTTCTTGCCCAGGCCACATAAAGGTCCCCCTCCCACCTCACCCCCATCTACTAAACACTGCCTGCCCACCAGGCTTCTCTAACTTTTAAGTGAGTTGGCAGTAACTGCAATTTAACTTAAGCCACACAAAAACCTCTTCACAGGGCCTGGGCTGTATATCTGCTCTGCACTCCAGGTCTTAGACATCAACCCAGGACCAAGTGTGTACATGATCTGATTTTTGCTTGCAGTTCAATGGCTTTGGGTAACAGCCAAATTGATTTTGTGGACATTAAAAGAATGTATTTCCCCATAAAGGATCAGTGCATTAACCATTGGGTAAGGTTTGTTTTCTATTTCTAAATGCTCATCTGAGCTTTATGCTTTAAAAGGGTTTACAGTTCTGAGCAGCAGGCCTTGGGAGAGCATTGGATTGGTCTTTCAGGGTGTTGCCTTCAGGGTAACTCAGAGAAGGCAAGGACTGACAGTGGTGGAACTGGGAAGGCGGTGTTGTGAAGAACAACCACTCTACTGACTATCGTTGTTGGCTATCAATTTAGCACAAGTGTGTTCTTAGGGAGAGTCCTTGGTAGAAGGAATATCAACCTGCTGGATGTGAGATTGCTCCATTTTAACTCCTTTTCCCAATAGACATCTCGTTAGCATCACTTTAAATTGGGTAAGATTTTCCCTTTGTGCCCTCTGGGAATAAAAAACAAGCTAAGGCCATTGTTTTCACAATGAACAGAGAGGGAAGCCTAGGATCTGTCAACATAGGGGATATTCATTTGACTCTGTCTAGAGCCGTCTTTGTTACCCTCAGTCTGAACTTTGCCAAGGCGGGCAGGTGACTTTGTCAAGGGGGTCAGGTCACTGTGCCCATGAACACATGCTAAAGCCATGTGACAGAAGGCAGTTGTGGGGGTCTTCACCTGGGTCCTGTTCCTTTTCCTGTCCCTTCTCTTGTGTGTTGAATTCTTCTGCATGGGATAGAGAGCACAGTATCCACCAGAGTTCAGTATTATGTGCTTAAATTCTTTCAGGGGTGATGAGAAAAGGAGAACTCTTGTGAGAAAACTCTTCATTTCTGAGCAGGGCGACTCCAAGAATTTCCACCATCATAAAGGCAACATTGACAGCGGCACTAATAATAATATTATTAGAGTTTTCTAAAAAATTACAGCGAGCCAGGTATTGAAGCTTGAACCTTATCTGTAGTCACCCACTCAAATTCTCTTCAAGGTGGACTTTGCATTGAAAAAATGCACCAGCTGAGTGACACACAGATATGCCACCTGTCAAGGTCATGTTATGGGGACACTAGGTTTTGAAGTTGTATCTTGTCTGCTAAAGGCAATGTCTTTCAATAGCAATGGTTTACTATTTTCCAAATTCGTTTGTATGTTAGGGGGCGTGTATGCCTCTGCTTTCTGTCCATCTTGGCATGTTGGAGTTCTCCAGACATGGTCCTCTTCAGGACACCTCGGTGTTTACAAAGTGGTTCTGTGATATTTGGTGGGTTCAGCCCCCTCATCCCATTTTGTCGCAAAACAAAGGGGGCAAACATTCCTAAGGTCACATGACCCTTGGTAACTACATTCTCCCTGTATCCCTGCCCTTTGTGATAACAAGAACAGAAGAAGGCTCCCATCTTAACTTGGCACAACCCTGCTGTGGATGCTGCATTTACGCAGAAACATGGCGAGTTAAACTAAGCATCTTGGCAAGTACGTGGGTGTATCTACACTCTCTCTTGTGCTCCCCGTCTGGACAGAAACGTATTGGCTTCTGTGTCTCCCAGCAACCTGGGAAAGAAAATCACTTACTGATGGAGAGCAACACCCCTAACCATGACACTGACTATTGGCACAGGAGCTTGGGCCTTCTTGTGAGGGACACCAGGCCAGTGATGATGGACATGCCTCTAATACCAGTTTGACTAGTGAGTGCCTACTACACATAGATAGGACCACTGCCCAAGCATTCTAGGAGCCATGATATTGCTTGCGAAACAGTGACAGTGTTTCAGAACCACCTAGAATCGCCCATGGAGGGTGGATTCTGGGTTGGCCTTGCCTTCATTCCGTCTCTGGAGGGAATGAAGGCTGCGAGCTGCTGGTTCAGGCACTGACCTGGTGTGCATAAACCGGTTCCGGGTTAGAGAAAGAAAATATGTGCTTTCATCTGGAGCCAGAAAGGACATATGTTCAGCCGTGGAACTCTGTGAAGCAGGGGTACTTCACTCATGGAGACAGGGACAGGAGTCTACGAAAACTTCAATTATGACTTCACTTTACATGAGGTTTTCACTGTTGCCACCAGGCCCATGGGGGCAAGATGTTATTTGTAAAGGTCAAAATGAAAAGTTGCTTGGCTTTCAGAGAATGACTCTTACCTAGTTGGTTCATTTTTAAATATTCTATCTCATTCCAAGGAACAATTTGAGGCAGTATATGGTGATGAGATGAGGTAGGTTGAGAGTCAGTAGTGACTAAGGTGTGGCTGTGAGCGCCTCATTCTCCTTAGAGAGGCTCGAGCCACATGGACTTCCTGGAGAAAAGGATCTTCTCTTTCCTTAATAGAAAGAAAAAAAAAGTTTCACAATGAGGTATCATTCTTGGTAACTGACATTTATAAACAGAAAGAAAAAAAAAAACCAAACAAACAACAAGGAAAAAAACAGAAACAAAACAAAAATAAAACCAACACCTCCTCCCCCCTCCAAATACCCAAAAGTTTTCAAGGTGGTTGCTGTGGGACTTCAAAACATTTCTTAAGCATCTTTGGTATATATATATATATAGTAAAAAATGTTCAGAGGGGAATTTACTGGGCACCTTTCGTAGTCTCAGTGAAAAATCTCATCATGAGTCAGATAAAGTTTATATCAGAGAAAGGCATTACAATATTCTTTGAAAATCACTAATGCTGACCATTGACATTTTACTCCCCGCGCTTACTTCCCATAAGCTACTTCAAGAGTTTGAAAAAACATAGATATCAGTCAGTTCAGGAAATCAATACATGATACATGCTTTACTTCCGGTTTTATTTGTGTTATTGTGCAGGCCAGAGACAGGTGCTGTGCAGATTGCAGGGACATTCCTTATATCCAGGGCCTCCTATGAGTTCCTGCACTCTCTCCCGCAGTGGCTCAGTGCGGAGGTTACTTCAGCGTAACACTTTTGGGGTTCAGCGTTTCTCATCTGTTCAATCTGGGTGTGGGATTGAGCTGATCTCTGTCGAGCAAGATTCTAGAAGTGTTTGGAATTTCCTGTAATCTAGAGAATCCATTAATGTAGCCATGACTTCTTGTATGTGGTTAGATTTTTAACTGATAGGGAACTTGTGTGTAAAGAATACAGACCCTTCTGCTGTGCAGCATAAATCAATAAGTGGAAATGTAGCCATTGACAACATTTGTATTTCCCCCTATTACAAAGCGGTGCCATCTCTTTGAATACAATACACTTTTATGCCCCATTAAAGCGTGCTTGACATAGCTTTCCACTACTTGCAAATGCTGAGAACTTGAAAAACATAACATTTACAAAAGATACATCTGGTGCATATTTATATGACTTGGAATAAGGAGTCATTTAAATACTGCTGAGCCATCTCCATATTAGGAGAAAAGATATTCCAGGTCCATATGTGAAATCGCTAGTGAAATATGTATAGGTTTCAATTTCTCCTGCACATTTTCTTTCCTTGACACATGTTAAAAATATGGGAATATTGATTAGGGATTAAATCATCTTTTTGAGTTGTTGGAATCGCTTTCCCTTTGAATTTTATAGATCACACCATTAGGATGAGTGTATATTCCAGAGTTGGTAAGTTTTGAAAAAGAAAAACTGCTTTCTCTGGGGCAGGACTTCTTAATTTAGGGGTTATGGATCTGTTAAGCATTAAGAGATGAAGTTTAGGGCCTCTGAGAAAGCCCCGAGTTGATACGTGTGTGTGTGTGTGTGTGTGTGTGTGTGTGTGTGTGTGTGTGTGTGTGTGTGTGATTTATTCTTTTGCAGAGAATGCCTAACTCCTATTAGTAGCTAGAAAGGGGTTCATTTACCTCTAGGAAACCCTAGGAGTTGCCTTTTATAAGGATTAGGCAAGCCCAACCTGCTTTCTGTGGGCCTGCTTTGTATAATAAAAAGGTAGCTTGGAGACCTCAGATGTCTTGTCAGGCTTGAGCATTTTGGAGTTCAGTGTTGGAAGGAAGTGTACTCCCATCTTCCTGTACCCTCGATCAGCCAACATCATCTACTTTTGTTCTGTGTGTTTGCACGCCTTCTCAGGCTGTTCCTGGGAAGGTTCTGTGTGAAAAATAGGTGATATTGTTTGGCCAAATAGTATTGTATACGAATAGTATAGAGATGTGAGTGGGAGAAAAGACCCCTAAAACTGTACAGCTCTTCTAGAATGCCATGTGGTACAGCATATGAGACTGAGTGCTCCCCTCCAGCGCTCTCCTCTCTCTCTCTCTCTCTCTCTCTCTCTCTCTCTCTCTCTCTCTCTCTCTCTCTCTCTCTCTCTCTCTCTCTCTCACACACACACACACACACACACACACACACTTTAATTCATGTCATGGGTTTTGCTTTTAACTGAGAGAAGTGAGAAAAAATCAAGGTTAAGGATGCTGTGATCTCTACCACGTAGAAGAAAAAAAACTGTGTATGTAAATGGAAGATTTCAAATCTCCTTGTCAATTTCCTATTTGTTGTCAGTTTGAATGATTTCTAAATCAGAAGAACTCAGAGGATCTGTTTTCCCATCAGTTCTGAGCCTAAGGAATTTGGAGATGGAGTTCTGAGCCAGGAAATGGTCCTGTTTTGAATTCAGAGGCTCTGAGGCTGCGCGCATATGCCAGGCTTCTGATAGATTCCCAAAGATTCCACATGGAATTCCAACTTGAGAGGTCAGACGGAATTCCTCACAGGGGCACTCGGGGAGTGACAAAAGTGGCCTGGGAGTTTTGTTGTTCTTTGGAGAGAACTTATGCATCTGCAGACTTTGGTGACATGATCAGCAACACGCACCCACCTCTCTCGTGCAGACAGTTCTTCCAGCGGGCATGAGCAGCCTTAGTTTAGAGACTGTTCTGCCTTTCCACACACTTGGCGTGGTGCAGCTCCAATTTCTGGAAAGCTCTGGAAGTTTCTCACCTTACATTTAGTTATTGTGCTGTCGTGCAGACACAACTTTCAGAGTTAGACGGACCCTGTTGTGCAGCAGTTCTTGAGAGGGTATTCATTTGGAAGATCCCTCGTGATGGTGATGCATCCTATCTGTGTTTTAGATGAGTGTGTGGACTAGCCTTCCATGCACGCTGCACCCCAAATTCCAACCTCAGAGGCCCGGAACCTTAACCTTCTCTTTCTTTTCTCTTACCCTAAACCTCTGTTTCATATTCCAGATGGGGTGCTGGCTTCTGGGTTAAGACTTTTGTGAAGGTGGTTTTCCAGGGAGGACAAGGGTTGAAAGGGCCTCACAGAGCCGTGTATCTGCCTGTAGTGGCAAACTTTGTTTGAAGTCTGGCTTATATCAAGGGTATCATGATACATAATAACAATCCTTAGAGATCAGAGAACCTTGGGACTTATTAGTAATTGATTTATCTATTACTAACTCACATGTCTGATATTTGACAACTTTTCATGACCAGTTAAAACACACACACACACACACACACACACACACACACACACACAGAGAGAGAGAGAGAGAGAGAGAGAGAGAGAGAGAGAGAGAGAGAGAGAGAGAGAGAGAGAGAGAGAGAGATTTCAGGATTGAAATATAGGCTAGGCATGTAGGTCAATGATATTGTCCTTAACTGGTGTATGTGAGATTGGGGTTCCAGCCCTAACACCTCTATTCCCCTAAAGTTTTAAGCTGAATTTCATCGATGATGGAAACAGAACAGAGATAATATGCACCCCTCATCTCAGAGGCTGTGATTTTCTTGCCCCTGAAGCATTGTCAAAAGCAGAAATACACCCTTGCCTGGATTTCCCCTTTAGTACTTTACTGACTGGCACCTCGCATCGTTTTCTCTGGTAGAGGGAAACACTGACTCTGAGTCCGCAGCCAGGTGAGGAGGCAGCAGTTTCAGCTCGACAGTTCTGTTGTCTTGTCACCTAGAGCCTGGAACTTATTATGGAAACCAAGTTGACTTGACACTCACAGAGATCTCCATCTTCCTTTGCCTCCAGAATGCTAGGATCAAAGTCATGAGCCACCACAGCCTGCAAAAAAAATCGGTTTTCATTATTTTCTGTTTGTACATATGCCTGTGTGTATGTGTGTCTGTCTGTGTGAGTGCCACATGCATGTAGATGCTGGTGGAGACCAGAAGAGGGCATTGGGGTCCCTGGAACTAGAGTTACAAGTAGTTGTGAGCAACAGGTGCTGGGTGCTGGGAGCTGAATGCTGGTCCTCTGGAAGAGAAGCAAGTGCTTTTAACTGCTGAGCCATCTTTCCAGCCTGGAGTCAGTCATTGTTCCAAGGAGTGAAGATGATACTGCCCCCCTTTGATGCTGTTTTCTCTCCACTGGTGGAGATCTGAAATATTCACCCACAGTGTAAAGCTCTGATTCCTTTTGCGTCTCTGGAGCCCGCCAGGGCATAGCTCCATTCCTGGCCTGCCTGTAGACCCTGTGTGGTCTGAGGATTTTTGCTCAGTTTTCTACCTAGAAATATTTATATTGAAAACCCTCCGCATCTGTCTGTTGTTGGTAAAGTCATCAAAGAAGGCAGAGTAGTATGCATTCATGTTAGCTGCTGCAGGTTTGTGCTGGGCCCTGTGGATGCCAGCATGCCTCTTTGTATACATGTATACACACACACACACACACACACACACACACACACACACACACATATACATGATATAATTGCAGTATCATGAGGACTTTGGGAGAAGCAATGTAAGTGAAGAAGCTCCTTAGAAAAAAATTGTTGTGTAAGTCTAAAGTAGACATCATTTGCAGTAACTTAGTACTGCTCTGGAGCATCTGACAATATGGAACGTGATGTAGAGAGAAACAGGCAAAGATGGATGATGCATCCTTGTGATGCCTTGGGAAATGCTTCCTGGCCCTTCAGCTGCATTTCCCACTGTGCGTTACTATCGTTGTGATTTTGAAATACCGTCCAGTCATCATGGTCATGTTGCTCCGATTGGATATTACTATTATTCTTCTTTTGCAGAATTTGGGTGAGGAGCCCCTGCTCAGGGAGGTTATATATTTTCATAGGAGGAAGCAGATCCTTCAGTTCGGTCATTTAGCCTGGAAAACATCCAGAAGTATTTTCTTATGTCTCAGGAAAGATGGGTATTTCATTAATTATTTATGTGAATTCCTGAGCAGTTTTGCAAAGTAAATGGGAAACAGTTCATCCACAGATGTTTTTTTTTTTTTTTTTTTTTTTTTTTTTTTTTTTTTTTTTTACCACCGCGTTCTTCTTCAGTGAAAATCTGAAGACCAGAAGTCTAGATGGTTCTGTAAGCGATATTTAGAAAATATGTCCACATCATGACAATGATAACCCAGGATAGTTTCAGTTATCAGTATTTTTACTCTGGGGCTAGAAGACATGATCTTTGTTACAATAAAGACATTTCTTTTTTTTTTTTTTTTTTTTTTTTTTTTTTTTTTCCCGAGACAGGGTTTCTCTGTGTAGCTTTGCGCCTTTCCTGGAACTCACTTGGTAGCCCAGGATGGCCTTGAACTCACAGAGATCCACCTAGCTCTGCCTCCTGAGTGCTGGGATTAAAGGCGTGCGCCACCACCGCCCGGCCTGACATTTCCTTTTTTTAAAAAAATATTTAAAACTATTTTAAAAAGCAGTTGTTCTCACAATAGTATTCAAGGTGCTGAGTTTTCTCTTTTCGGTGTGCTGTGAACCAGCAAGAGTTTGTTGGTGATGAAGGTTTGTTAAAGGTGACAAGGAGGTGGTTTTAGTTTTTGTTGTTTGTTTTTTTTCCCCCCAGAGGTGCAATTCACTACAAGAAAAGGTGTGGACTGTGAAATTATCCCTCCATCTTTAGGATTTATGGGTTGGTGAGTAGAGGAGCAAATGTTTGTATTGCAGATACAAGTCTGAAGAACAGCCACGTTGTCAATAATTCCAACCAGGAAGTAGCGCAAATTGATTAATACAGAGAAAGGTGCATTGTGTATTATACATATGCTTAAATGGCTGGCCCGTTTGGGCTGCAGAGAGTGATACATTCAGCTAAAAATTCCAGGGAGCCGGGGGAACTAGTCACCTCGGGAAACAGATTCAGGAGGGCTAAATTTTGAAACACGAATCGCAGAGCTCAAGCAGCTACATCAAAATCAAAGACTAGCGTGAAGGGATATGGGCACAGCCCCCATGCCTTTCGCAAAGCCATAGAACAGATTGGGAGCATCTTTTGTAAGGAGTTGAGATGAATGTGAGCTTTATGGGTAGGGGAAGAAATGGAAAGGCTTTAATCAAAATCTAGAGGTTTACAAAAAAATCCCCCCCATTTATTTATTTATTTAGAAATCTACATGTGTTTTGAATAATAAAAGGCTCTCCTTTCTCTGAATTTTGCTGGGCATTGAAAATAGTTAACCTATTTATCTGCACCCCTACCTGGCTCAAATGAGGCAGCCTTTAGCGATTCTTCTCTCGCCTCCGACGCCCATTTCAGTGTATTTTCTAAGCAGTCAGTACTTATTTACTTCGTGCAGAATTATTTCTGACTGGTAAGGGCCTCTCTGTTACCCCTCACCCCCCACCCCCGTGGGGTTTGAATGCAAGTTCCCCAGAGTCTGGGCCTTTGAATATTTGATCCCCAGTTGGTGGATGTTTGGGGAAGGCTTAAGATGTGTATCCTTGCTGGAGGAGATGTGTCACTTTGGGGTTCACAGGACTTGTGCCATTTCAAGTTGGCTCTCTCTGTTTCCTGTTTGCGGTTGGCGATATAAACTCTCGCTTGTCCCCGCTGCCTTGCCTGGTGCCTGCTACCATGCTCCTGCTGTGATGGTGGCTGATCTATCCATCCCTCCTGAACCACAAGCCCCAAATCAACCCTTCCTTTATTAGTTGCTTCTGCTCATGCTTTTTAGCACAGCAGTAGAAACATAATTGATACACTGATCCAATTCTTCTCTCTCTCTCTCTCTCTCTCTCTCTCTCTCTCTCTCTCTCTCTCTTTTGGTTTTTCGAGACAGGGTTTCTCTGTGTAGCTTTGTGCCTTTCCTGGAACTCACTCTGTAGACCAAGCTGGCCTCGAACTCACAGAGATCCGCCTGCCTCTGCCTCCCGAGGGCTGGGATTAAAGGCGTGTGCCACCACCGCCAGGCTCTTCTCTCCTCTTAAAAGCAAACTACACTTGACTTCCTTGTACTCCTCTGTTTCTTTTCTTCCCAGTGATTCTGCTGGAATTCCTTCTCTGCCTTAGCACCCCATTTCCCTCTCATTATCCCTTAAGCATCTTCTTTTGACTATATTGTGTCCGTGACTTTCTTATCTCTCTGCTCTCTTTGTTTTTATCAATGTAATCCATTCTGTTCTTTCATAGTGGTTTATTTTCAAAATTCTAAGCTACGGATAAATTCAAACTAACATATAGTCATGGAAAGCTAGCTACCTTTCAGGCAGTTTTTATTAACTTATCAATCGGGTTCAGTTCAAAACATCTTTCCTGTAGTTGCCCAGATGGGCCTCTCTTCCCCATGGCCATAGACAGTCTTCTTCCTCCTGTGTCTCTTCAAATCCTACTTTATTTGGTAGATTTTAAGCTCTCACTATGGGACTCTAGGTTGAGATTCCTGCATTTCTGATAATGATAGAGGGCTTAGTACCTTCTTCTTAGCAACTGTGTCGATGGCTGTGGAGGTTTGTGTGTAAAGTATACATCAACAAATGTTGAAGACTTGGTCCCAAGTTGGTGGCACTCCTGAGAGGTCATAGAATCATGACAGTTCTGATCTTATTGTGCTGAATGTCCTATTAGTGGGTGAGGCCTGGTGGGAGGAGAAGGTTATAGGGAGGGTATCTTAGTTAGGGTTTCTACTGCTGTGAAGAGACACCATGTCCATCGCTACTTTTTTTTTTTTTTTTTGGTTTTTCGAGACAGGGTTTCTCTGTGTAGCTTTGCGCCTTTCCTGAAACTCACTTGGTATCCCAGGTTGGCCTCGAACTCACAGAGATCCGCCTTCCTCTGCCTCCCGAGTGCTGGGATTAAAGGCGTGCGCCACCACCGCCTGGCCGTCCATCGCTACTTTTATAAAAGAAAATATTTAACTAGGTGGCTTACAGTTCAGAGGTTCAATCCATTATCATCATGGGGGGACATGGCAGCATGCAGGCAGACATAATTTTGGGAGGTAGCTGAGAGTTCTACATCTTGTGCAGGCAACAGGGAGTGACCTGTCTCACTGGGTGTGGCTTGAGCATATATGAGACCTTAAAGCCCGCCTCCACAGTGACACACCTACTCCAGCAAGACCACACCTACTCCAGCAAAGCCACACCTCCTAATAGTGCCACTCCCTTTGGAGGGCCATTGTCTTTCAAACCACCACAGAGGGGCACTTGAAGGATATAGCTTGTCTCTGGCACCTTCCCTTCTTTTTCGCCCTCCTCTTTCTCATCTTCTCCCAGCCCCCATCCCGGTCCCCTGCATCCTGGCCACTCTGAGCCAAACAGCTTTGCGTTTTGTTCTATTCTTCCACTGTGATGTTTCTGGCTTGACACAGGCCAAAGCAATGGGGCCCACTGACTGTAGCCTGAAACCTCTGAAATTGTGACCCAAACAAATGTTTATTCCCTTATTTATCTTGCATATTCTGTCATAATGATAAAAGCTAACAGAATAACATATCCACAGCTATTAAAAAAAAAAAACCCAAAACTTGTAGTCGGACTTCCTTTGGACGATCAGCTCCCAAATAATGACATGGAGTCATCTTATTAAGTATGAAAGCTTGACCTTAGCATAGGCTTGTTGCCAACTAGCTCTTAAATCTTAAATTAACTGTTAATCTGCATCTGTCACTTGGCTCCTTACCTCTCCTCCATATAGTAAGTTTGACTTCCTCTGTGTCTCACTGTCAAATCCCCCACACCAGATTCTAACCCAGAGTTTCTATTCCTGCCTGGAAGTTCTGCCTATTCTCTCCTGCCTAGCTATTGGCCATTCAGCTCTTTATCAAACTAATCAGAAGGTGCCTTGGCAGAGACATATCTCCACAGTGTATAAAAAGATTATTCCACAACAAAACTTGCCTGGTAGCAGGACGATATAGATAGGAGTTGCTGTGGTGTGTATGTTATGTCTATAATTCAGGCTCTACAATCACTGTTGTATATATGCCCTGGGTAGACCACTGAACTCTCTGTTTCACACTGCATTCTCAGACATAATAGAACCCAACTCAAAGGGTTTTGTCAGGATTTTGTACTGGGCATACATCTAGTAAGTGTGTATTTCTCCTGTTCTTGCTTAGGTAGAGACTGTACAAGCTAGACCCACTAGAGGCTGGGAATGAAAAAATAATGCCACTTTCAGTGTGTTAAAGCGCACACATGTCATTCACATTTTTGTTTTGACAGTGTCCTTGAGCAATGTACAAGACTCGATGCCTCTTTGTAAGAAGCCAGGACATCTATTTTGGCTATGGCAACCGTGTGATTTATTTGGGAAGGAAAGCGATGACCATTAAGAAACCACTTGGGGCCGGGCGTTGGTGGCGCACGCCTTTAATCCCAGCACTCGGGAGGCAGAGCCAGGCGGATCTCTGTGAGTTCGAGGCCAGCCTGGGCTACCAAGTGAGCTCCAGGAAAGGCGCAAAGCTACACAGAGAAACCCTGTCTCGAAAAACCAAAAAAAAAAAAAAAAGAAACCACTTGGATCTGATGGAGGCAATGGCCACTGAGAGGTCAGCTCCATTGCGGAAAATTGTAGCCATTTGGCCTTTTAGAAAAGAGGAGGTTTATGCTTATTTCTCAAGTTCAGAAAAGAAAAAAGAACGAAAACAAACAACAACAACAACAAAACCAAAAAAAAAAAAAAAAACCAAAACCCCCCAAAAAAAACACACCATTCCCTTTCCTCCCTCCCTGTTGTTTTTGGCAAGACTCAGCAAGTCTTTTAACTCACAAACAACGCTGGGCCAGGTCTTCAAAGAGCTTTTGTACTTTGCAGGCACTAGGGTTTTCAAACCTAACGACAGCTCCGTTGGGGTGGAACTTGGTGGGGGGATTGGAGGGCAGGCACACATAGGTTTCTCTCATCTACTGTCCCACTTATGCAGCAAGGTCCTAACTTTGAGGAGATCTGGTTTTCCCAAAAACAGTCTGTTAAGGTGGCTGACACCTTGAGCAGTACATGTTTAAATGAGCCGCTCTGAAAGTGTCAGGGGTAGGGTGGGGTGGGAGGGGCTGGGTCTGTCTGCTTGCCTCATAATGAGGCGATACTTTATTATTTAAAGTCAAGTGCAGCTAGACAAGTTCACTAAATTCAGATAGAATTACGGTGGGGCAGAATGGCTTTCCATCACTTATGGGTTGTGATACCCACGCCTTCCCTTTTGTGGGCACTTGCACTCTGAAATGGGCCTTGTTTGGAAAAGAGGTGAAGTCTCAGAAGGCTTTGTTTACTGTGGCGAGAAATGTAGATTTCTTCTTCTCTATGTGACCACAGTTGACTGAGCACTCTTATCTGAGACATTGGTGTCTGTTAGGATGTAATAGGCTGTGGTTTACTATCCAAATTTCAGTGATTTAAGATATCAGGAATTTATTTCTCACTCTTTCTGTGAGTCTATTGTAGATCAGAAGGAGGTCTGCTCGTCATTGACATTTAGGATTCTGGGTGATGGAGGTTCCTTCTTTACCTGCTTCCTCTTTCACCACAGGGAGAAAGAACTTGGTGTCTGGACTCCTGCTGCTTCTTCCCATTGATGACACTGCCTCTTCTGCTCATATTTCATGAGTCAACATGGCCACTCCTAACTTTGAAGTGACTGTAGACATTCTATGTTACAGTGAGCCTAGGAAGAAGAAGAGAAATGTAAGTGAATGGCGCCATGATGCCCCCCTTATTCACTAAGTATCACTAGTCTGTAAGGGGTTCTCTTTATTATCATGATGAGTGCTGTATGAATTTCAACTCCCAGACAGTCCAGACATTGCTAGAAGAGTGTTGTCACATGGCTCTACTCAAATCTCCATGAACTGAATTCCTCTGTCCTTGGGATTTTACAATGTAGCATCTTCAAGGACTCCTGGTACTTTGAAATGCTTTCAGTGACAATGATTATGATGAAAGTAATAGCTAAGAATAACAACAACCACAAAAAATACGCATGAAGAGAGGTATGTCCCTGAAGTGGTGGCTTGATTTCTGCTTCGTTTTTTCATTATTTTAAAAGTGTCCTTCAAGTCATAATTAATAATAACGTTGTCGGGATTAGAGAACTGACTCAGAGGTTGAGAGCACATAATCTTGCAGTGAATCCAAGCTTGGTTCCCAGCACCCACATCATGTGGCTCACAACTGTCTATAACTCCAACTCTCTCTTCTGGCCTCCATGGACATCTCAATTCAAGTTCAGAGACTCAGACATAGACATAGACACAGACAGACAGAGACACAGACAGACATACACAGACATAGAAACAGACACAGACACAGACAGACACAGACACAGACACAGACAGACACAGACACAGACACAGACAGACACAGACACAGACACAGACAGACACAGATACAGACACAGACAGACACAGACACAGACACAGACAGACATGACATAGACAGACATGACATAGACATACCTCTAAAAGTAAAATAAATCTTAATGAAGAACAGCACAGCTGTGATTACTTTAGCACCTGATAAATAGGAATTAAGACGGAGAAAGGATAGAGAGAGTGGCTTTCTGAAGCTGAAGTCTTCAGTTAATCTTTTGAGATTTGAAGGTCATGACCATGCTCACTCCACTGGTAAAGTACTGTTGCTATGATCACCAACATCGCCATGCTCACCATGACCATTGCCACATAATCACTACCTCCAGCACCATTACCACCAACACCACCAATAAAGTTATTATTATCACCACCACCATCACTACTACCTTTGCCGCCACCCACCACCATTGCCACTGACTCCAATACTGTTACCACCACCACCGTCAACTCCAACACTAACACCTCCAATACCACCACCATTTCACCCTCACCATTACCCTCACTGCCAGCACCACCATCACCACGTCCATTAATTCCAATACCATGATCATCATCATTACCACCACCTTCATAACTACCATCACTACCATAACCTTCAGTATCGTTATTATCACCATCAACAGCATCACCATGACTACCACGACCACTGCTACTACTTCTTCCAATGCATATCACCACCACCACCACCACCACCACCACCACCACCACCACCACCACCACCACATCTTTTACACTGGAGAAAGAAGTCAAGGCTCAAAAAGATACTTGATTACCCAAATGTCTAGAAAGGGGCTGGATATCCTTGCAACACTATGCTACACAGGCTGGCCTTGAACTCTTAGGCTCATGTGATTCTCTTGCATCAGACTCCCAAGTACTTGGGATTATAGGCATACACTACCACATCTGGCTTCACTGTAGCACTTTTGTATGTCTTTCTTGTTCAGATTTCAGTGATGCTGTAAGTATCCTGTACTGTTGAAAGCAGGTGATTCCCATCTCCTACTGAGTCACAGATGATTCCCATCTCCTACTGAGTCACAGAGACCAAGATCCAGCTGTAGCCTTGGCTGAGGTAAGTACAATGACATCATCTTCAACTCTTGCCTGTGACCCTTGTGGTTTTAACAGCCCATTGCAAGGCTCACAGGCTTTGGGGCCTGTAAACATCCTGGCTCACTTAGGCAATGGTGGCAAGTAGAGAGAGTCTGGCCAAAGGCTAAAGACTAAGAGCTATATCCTTCCCCCTTCAAATATTAATAAAACAACGTTACTAAATTAGCAGTCGTGTTGAATATTTTTAAGGAATCCCATGTTTCCACTTCACATAATACATTTTATTTCTGTTGGGGATTTGATCTCTGAAGTTTACTTCTTCATGGTCCAATATCACTAACAGAATTCTCTCTATCTTTCATCCATCACCATGAGAGGGACTATACAGCATCATTTTATGGAAAGAAACAAACATCACAAAATGAAAAGGCAATATTTAATGGCTAAAAAGCCCCCTAAGTCTCTTAAGAACACTACCTTGCTGATGAATGAGAATGGGAAGCAATTAGGACTCAATGGATTAAAACAATGGTCACCCACATTCTTTCTTCCATTTTATTACAAAAATAACAATAAAACATAGTCTTCTAAGCAAGGTGGGGAGAGTGCTTACCAAGCCCTTAAAGTGAACCACAGACAAGTGCATTGGTGTGGTTTGAGGAAATATAGAGAGGAAATGAAAACTATTTATTTTACTGAACCACCCATCCCCCTGCAGATTGCCACAACTGTGCCCAGGACTGTAAGACGGATACTACCCAGCAGGTTAGTTAGTTTTTGTTTATTTAGTTTCTGACTGTCAGCTTCGATTTGAGTTGTTTAAAACTGTAGCTCCCTGAATATGTTAAGAGAGTTTCTTGACTATAAAATGAGGCTGTCTCAGATTGTATTTTCAGATAAGAATGTTCTTAGCCTGATTATTTGAATAGGCAGATAATATTTTTATACCCTTTTTGAAATTCCTTCAAACCTTTGGGTTGGTTAAGAATCGGATATATCGTAGAGAGAAAGATCATCTATTTTGGTCATGCTAATTTGGAAAGTTCCACTGCACTGTTTTAGAATGAATTTCATAAGAAAACATTTTTATAGGCATTAATTTGGAAATCAGGGCTAGCTATTTTCATTTGAGGCTTCTGCCTCTGAGCTATGTGAATCAGAGCATGCTATTTAAGCATGTTGTGTTCAGTTTAATCGTTAGTGTTTTCCTTGTGGATGTAGAACTGTAGTACATATTTAACTTTTGCTGTGGCTTTATAAAGCGATGGGTATTTGAAATGCAACATATTACACCCAGATGGGGGATGCTTTGCTTAAGAGAGGCCCACAGTAGCTAGGTTATTGCAGTCTAGTTATTTGCTTTTGTGGTGCTAGAGATCAAACACAGGGTCTCATACAAACCAAATGAGTGCTCTACCCTAGTTACACCCACGGCCCTAACTCTTACATTTGAATGAGTCCCTCAGTACTGTGTTTCAACCTGGAGTTGAATAATTTTATGTGCTTTTCTGGTGCACAGCTGCAGACCTATTTTGTAGTAATTATAATTGCCATCATTTTACAGATGAAAAAATCAACAGTTGACACAAGAGACTTAACTTTCCCAAGAACCTCTAATGGTCAAGTCAAGACCCAGGATGCTCCCATGATGCCAGGCTGGGAGTTAACAACAAAGGTGGGAATTGTCTCTTACAATTGACAGTAGCCTAGATGTATATATATGTATGCATGTCAAGGTGTTTGTTTGTAGACGCTCAAACCCAGCGCTTGCTCTACCACTGAACCAGTCCAAGGTATTAAATCATTGCTTTAAGCTTCTAGGACAGAAGGTTCAATGTGCAAGTGTGAGGCTTGAGTTTCTCCATGGTGAAAATCCTTCCAGAAAACAGTGGGGGTTCCAGTCAGCTTCCCACAGAAAAGCTAGTATGGGCACATTCCCAACACTGTTCCCAGGATGCCTCACAGAGGTCCCTCCCCAAAATTACAAAGTCTGGGATAGATCCCATCTTTATTAATATTTTTAAATAGTTGCTTTGATTTCTTCCTAAGCCATATCAAGTTCAAAGTCACAGTGAGGGTGGGAGCAGCTAACGTTGAAATGGCCTGAATGTTTAATGTAGCCTCGGAACAGAAATTGTTCTCAGAGTTTGGAAGCAGACAGAATATTCATAGAAATTCGAGTACAGGATACCAAGGCAGTGTCAAAACAGTATTCCATACATATTTACTGTTTTTAAACATTAGCTTTTCAAGGCTGGTTAAAGGAAAAGGAAGAGAGAGGAGTGGATTAGACTTCCTCTGTCTTCAGACAGGTCTCTAACACTGCCTTCCCTTTTTCTTGGGGGAGGAAGGATTGTCTTTTCAGGACTTAGCATTTTGGAAAGGGGGTAGCTGTGGCAGTGTTGGGGTGCAGCCCTCTAGATTTTGGAAAACCATCGTCGACTCAGCATGGAACCCGTTCTCTCTGTGCTGTGCTTGAAACAGAAAATGTGGAGAACTCCATGAACAGGCACTTGGGTAGTAGTTTGCAAGAGCGACACCGCTCCTTTTGCTTTGTCCTGATGTAGACAGCGGTAGATGGTGGTGGGCACCATTTCAAGATTACAGAATTGTATTTTAAAACGGAAGGGTTCAAAAACCGATGACCTAAATCTTTCCCCAAGAATTAGCAAATCTCCCATTTTGCCCCCTAGGAATGCTCCTCATCTGTAGTTAATCTTAGAATTAACATGTAGCAAATTACTGCCATGGTGCCTTCAGCAAGGAATGTGCCTGGTGGCTCGGTTGATTAGAACCCTGCGCTAATGAGGTCGCAGGTTCAGTCCCCAGGAGACAAATTCACCTCACTCTGGTCCCCCTTCTGAACCTCCAGCCTGGTCTCCAAGTGGACAAGAGTGGACAAGTGGGTTTCTGAGGGAAGAATCAGCACAATGTGTTTGTGTGTGTGTGTGTGTGTGTGTGTGTGTGTGTGTGTGTGTGTGTGTGTGTGTGTGTTGTTTGTCTTTCATGGGAAAAATAGCTCAAAGCAGATACATTAAATTAATTTGGAGTATTTCAGCTATCCTTTAGGGTAACAAAATGGTACCCTAGTGGCTGCCAAGATTTCTTGCAGATGGTGCCAGGTGTCTCATTTCCTGGGTGTCTGTTTTGTGCTGGGGTAATTGATTGATGTGTGTTGGAGGGGAGAGCCATCTAAGGGCTGGAGGTTGGGGGCTTTATTTAAGCTGCATACTCAGAAGGATCTCTAGAACAGGTTGAGTTGTCACTGGTCACTTACGCAAAAGATGGATCACCAGGTCTTCCATTTAATATAGGCACTCGTGCAGCCCATGGGATGGTCTCTCTTCCAGCCAGGCTTCCCTTGCCATTTATGTCTAGCCTGCAGGAGGAAGAGGCTCTCATTTACAGATTCTTTCCATGTTTCACTTCCAACCCCACTTCAGGTATCATCTTGTAGGTTCTGTTCCACGGATAACTCTCATTCAGTTGTGACTGGATGCATTGCTATCCTCTGAGGCCGTTTGCTGGACTTCAAGAGACTTCCTTCCCTCACTAATAATTCCCAGTGGCTTTTCAATGAATGGTCTTCCCTAAGTCTGTCTTTGTTTTGAGATGAGGACACCCTGTGCTGCTGAGTGCATCCTTGAATTCCTCCTAGTGTTGTACTCAAAAGATTCTCTCATCTCAGCCTCTGCCTCCTTAAGCTCATACCCTAAATGTACAGCACAACATCTGGCCTAAAAAACAATTAAAAATTTTTTAGCAATTGTGTCCCTCTCACCTAGCAGAGTGTATTGTGTACAGTAGGTACATTTAGCCTCCGTTTTATAGGCTATGGTAAGGATTAGTTCTACTTGGAACCTACAAAGTCAAGTGCAAGAATGTGGCTCAAATGTGTGACCTGGTAGGGTGAGAATCAGAAGGACAAATAGAGGGTACCAACTGAGCACTAGGGTACTCTTTGCCAGACAATGGATGGAGAAAGACATGAGTGGGGAAAGGGAAATGGGTCCACATTGGAAAGATTGATGGCTTTTGGAGCATCAAGGGAAAGAGATGAGGTTAGAGGCAACATTGGGGCTGGCAACTGGCCAGTAGATCCATCAGAAAGGGAAGGAAGACAAGAAGCCACCAGGCTGGGAGGTGTGCAAGGCAGGGCATCTTTCAGAACCAAGTAAGAAGGAAAAAAAAAAAACAACCCAATGCTTTTCTCAAGATCTACTCAATCCCAGCATGTCCAGGGCAGTAGGAATGTTCATGGGCAAAAAGTTAGGGTTGGGGTAGAGCCCAATAATAAAGAGCTTAGCAGGAATGAGGTCCTGGGTTTCATCCCAGCATACAAACATCTTATTAAACCCCACAATAACAGCAATAGCAAGAGCAGCAGCAGCAGCAGTAGCAGCAGCAGCAGTAAAAGTCATAACAGGAAATGGAGGCCACCGAAGACAGGCATGGTCCCCTGGCCAAAGCAAATCTGTGTTTTCCAGAAAGTGCCTAGAGCAACATACCCTAGAAAGGTATGGAAAATAGATGGGTAACTAAAGATACAGTTGTGCACTCAGATTCTCCCATCGTCATAACGTTATTCACATGAAGTGGTTTACAAGGTGTTACAGCATGGGTAATCTATGTGCTGTATATTGATGTGCTATCCTTGAATGTAGTATGTGCTGTGCATGTACTGGTGGTCTCAAGAGCATGGTAATGTGGTAAGACAGGGAATCATGCTCACCTTTGCTTTTATTCACCATTTAAAGTATTACAATACGTAGTGCTTTTCTAATTTGAAAATAAAGGAAAAAATTAGAGAATAAAAAAAAAAGATTTAAATTGTCTCCCATCCTCTACTCTCAAGTGGAGACTCTTTAGGTAATGGAGCTGAGTTCTGAGCTGCCATGCAACCCCTGCTTGCTGGTGATGGAGTCCCATGGAACAACCTGAGCATCATACCTGGCCCCACAGAACACTGGACTCAGCTATTTTACACATTAGATGGCATGGGAACATGAGATGACCTGGGAAGTTGTATATCCTTAGCAGGCAGGTTGCACCAACATGTCGGCTATTTCTATGAGATGAGAGCAACAGCCATTTAGATGAGGTATGGGTGGGCATGAAGGAGGTTAACCACAGGGAAGGAACTTGAACTTAGAGGAGAGGAACAGGAGAGAACTTGTTGCTGGAGAGTTTTCTCTCTGGGTCCCACCAATCCCCGGCAGTCCCTTAGCCCACTCATAAAATAAACATACAGACACTTATATTATTTAAACTGCTTGGCCATTAGCTCAGGCCTATTATTGTCTAGCTCTTACTCTTATATTCAGCCCATTTCTACTAATCTATACTTTGCCACGAGGCTCGTGGCTTACTGGTACCTTACATCTTCCTTGTTCTGACGGCGGCTGCAGGCAGTCTCTCCCTCTCTGCCTTCCTGTTGCCTCAATTCTCCTCTCTGTTAGTCCCGCCTATATTTCCTGTCTGGCTACTGGCCAATCAGTGTTTTATTTATACAGAGCGATATCCACAGCAAGAACTATCTTCTGATTGGGTTCAAAGGTGGCCAATGGTATAGCAGATGAAACCAAGTGACTAGGGTTTGTGTTGTTTTGTCTCAGATGTGAGCTTTAAAGGCAATGATCTTTTTTTTTTTTTTAATTTTCTTTCATTAGAGACAGGGTCTTGCTGTGTGACCCAGGCTGGCCTGGTACTGGCAGTCCTTTTGCCTCAGCATCTGCAACAGCTGGGGCAATACTGTTCATTACTCAGGTAGGGCACAACTCATTTCCTGAGTCATTCACATGGTGGAGGGGCCTAGAGACCAATAAGGAGCGATGCTGAGATGACTGCCTTTCTCCTGAATCAAGGAGATGGATGGCTCACAAGGGACCAACAGAGAAAGCATCTTCATTCATGGCCACGGCAGCCCTGGAGGAAATCCCTTGGATCATGCTTGGGAAAATCCACACCTAGAAATCACAGCAGGTCTTTCTGAGTCACAATGGGAAAGGAAGGGGCCAGCAGGACACATGGGTATCCAGGAAAGGGGTGGAGTGGGCATTGGATCTGGATGCCACATGGCAGGCAAGGTTCTCAGGTGAGGGGACAAGTGACATTCAACATGGTTTCTGCTCAGGAGTTTGATTTTTATCCAGGGAGCAAAGGTGTGCTTAGAAATCCACTTGTATCTCACTTTAGTTTTAACCTTCAAGTTGGACATCTGTTAGTGGACAGATCATTGCATTTTGATTCATTTTCATGGGAAGACCCAGGTCCTGTGGTGAGAACAGTGTGGTGTTTAGCCTTGTAGCTGAAGGTGGAGCGCCTCCCTACATGGCCCTTAAGGAAGTATTTTGACAAATGGGACCTGACCCATGCCCTCCTTACCACCCAGCAGTCTAGACTAGGTAGGTATTCACATTGCTTCAGGATGTTCTTTAAAGTATGAAAGACACTCCTGGACCACATGTCTCAGTTCAGGCAAACTTTCTCAGAGTTGAGTCCCCAGGGAAAGGGTCCCAGTGGCCACACTGGAAACTGTAAATTGTTTGGAATCCTTCTGTTGGCTTCAGAGGACCTGGCTGTGAAAGTCTAGTGAACAGGAAGGCATTTGTAAATAACTAAGACTTCTCCCATTATCACCTGGAGGCAGCCAGCTTGGGGTGGTGTATGCTCACCAGGCAGACAGGAAATCACCTTCTAAACTTCCTCCATGGCCTGAACATTCCCAGTAGACTTGATTAGGGCTCTAAAGTTCCGATGCTGGGGCCCAGGCCAAGTGGATCAATGGGAGTTTCACCCACCCCAATTCCAACACAAGTTAGATGCTGTGATGATTTTGGATTGAGCTATCTGTCCACAGATATGCATCATCTTGGGACCGTCAACCTCCCTTTGTGCCTTTTGTATGAGCAAACTGCTGTGGCCTAGAGGATCGAGCCTCATTTTCTGAAGTTCTGAAGTGAGTCAGCATTTTGTGACACACACGTGCCATACAGACCAGTTAGTTTAGATATCTGACCTTATCTGCCTTTTCTGACAGGGTCACACTGGGAAACCCATGGGGCAACCAACTCCTTGCAGTTTAATTGTCCAAGTGTAGAATGTAGTAAAGTACCCTTTGTCCGAGTTCAAATTCGAGGACCACAGTAGGAGGGTCTGCTTCTCTATCAGATGTTAGGCTATGAACTTGGCATTTGAAATCACCTGTGAGTTTGAGGCAGATGAATGTTGGGTATGGCACTGGGCAGATCTGGATTCCTCAGTCTCTTTCTACACTCCTGCCCTAGGACTTTGGAGTAGAGTTCTTTAAAGCTCCCATCACTGTCTTTCACATGGGCATGGTATCATCTACCCTGTAATATAGTAGAGGGTTAACAAGGCTCCTTTACTCTTTTTTGGGGGTGGTGGTGGTGGTGTTGAGACAGAATTTCTCTGTGTAACAGCCCTGGCTGTCCTAGAATTTGCTTTGTAGACCAGGCTGGCCTTGAACTCACAGAGATCCTCCTGCCTCTGCCTCCCAAGTGCTGGGATTAAGGGCGTGCGCCACCACTGCCTGGCTCCTTTACTCTTGATAACAGGATGAACATTCTTCAGCTAGTGTCCCACCCACTTGCTGTTAGCAGGACATGAAGAGGCTTATGATGACGTTCCTGTCTGATTTGTGCTAAATTGACTTCTTTATTTTTTTTTAAAACTTTTTATTGATTCTTTGTGAATTTCTTATCACGCACCCCAATCCCACTCATCTCCCTGTCCCTCTATATCTGCCCTCGGCCCTTGCAATCTCCCCCTAAAAGAAAACAACAACAACAACAAAAAAAATAAAAATAATAAAGAAAATTAAAAAAAATGAAAATGAAACAACAATAACAAAAAGCAACAACGACAGCAGCAGCGGCAGCAGCAACAACAACAACCCATCTTGCTGTGGAAACTGCAGTGTGTCATGGTGTGTCACCCTGTCCACCCTTTTGCCCAGACAGTTTTACTTGAAAATGTTTGTTGTAATGAATCTTTGGTCTGCTTCGAGGCCTCTGGCTTCTGCTACACTATCAATACCGGATCCCTACCGGGGCCCTTCTCAGATATCTTGTTGTTACCCTGTGTCATGGAGATCCTGCAGCCTTGGTTCTGCAGGACTGGCCCCTTCACATGCTCCAGCAGTTGTTAGATGGGGTAGATGTTGGGGGCAGGGTGGGAGAAGGACAGACGTTGACTCAAAGCACTGGATCCGGGCCTGGGTGGAAGCTGAGTTGGTCAGCCTACCTGCTCGCCTATGCCCCTGCCACCAGGCCCAGCTCTCTTGATTTGCCCAGGTGAGGGGCAGGCCCAGCTCTCCTGCCTGTGGTAGCTGGCAAGGGGCAGAACTGTCTCTCCCACACTCATGCCATTGAGGCAGCTCTCCTGTACCCACACCACCAGGGCCAGCTCTCCAGCACTGCCCTGGCAAGGGATGGTGCCGGCTCACCTGAGTGCCAAAGCCTAAAAGGGGTGTGGCCGGATCTCCCATTCTCACACCCTTGGCACTGGCTCTCCTGTGCCCATGCCACGAGGGCCAGCTCTTCTGTACTGCCCAGGCAAGGTGTGGGACCTACCTGCTCTTCCAAGTGCTGCAGTCAGGGATAGGGGGATGAGGACTTCTTACTATCAAATGGAGACAAAGAACTTCGAGCACCTTAAACGATGAGCTTTCAAAAAGTCTTCGTTGGGCACCAAATGCAAAGAATATTCTGGTTAAAGTATGTTCTTATAAATGAAGCATCACTCATCAAATATTTACATGTAACAGCCAGAGAAGTCAGCACAATGGTTGGCGGTCCGGGGGACATTTTCCATGTGCGCCATGGGATGGCATAGACAGGGAAGACCCTTTCGTTTTGTGTCATGGTTTTTGGCTCCAACATGAGCGAGCAGTGGCTGGTATAGTTTTTGCTCTGGAACCTGTCAGGACTCCCACGTAGCTGGCCCTTGTAGGAGTCTCCCCTTGAAGTCCACAGGGGTTCTTTGAATGGAAAACATGCAAATCAGAATCAGGCCTGATGTAATCTTGGAATGAGGGACTGCTCACCCAAATATTAGCTTTTTAGCCCGGAAACTAGGTTTTGATCATGAGATAAAAGAATTCTTCCTTCCCCTCGGAAAGGCACAGTACATCAACAACCAAAGCATCACCGTGCGTGCACCCAGGAGAGGATAAGCCAGCTAATTACTGAAGAGACCTAATTAGGCCTCAGATAGACAGTGTGGGGCTCGGTTTTTTTTACCTTAAACATACCAATAGAATAAGCATCCCCAATTCCAGGGCAACTTGCTAAATGAAGAAAAAAAAAAAAAAGACAGTGTTACTCTTTGGATATATCACTCATCCAACGTGGTAATTTAGAAAAATATATCTATTAGAGATTGTTAGAGATACATATTTTTTTTTTTGTTGGAAATGCAGTCACCGATGAAGCACAAAGCTGCAATTTGTAGACAAGTTAAGTAAATTAAATCACTCACTGTCTTTTTCCCCCCTTCCTTCAATGGCTTTAAAAGTTAAAGGTAATTTGCAAAGAAAATGCTCAGTTTGAATTGGTTTGTAATATCTGTTAATGATCTTGAAAAAAAAAATCCACATACTCACAGTTCTCTCCCCGAGGGAACTCTGGTGTGCTATTGGGAAACATTTCCAAAGTCTGAAATGTCATTAGCTAGTTATTTCCTTGAAGTAAAAAGCCCTGGAAAAAAATTTTATATAAGGTATACAGGTGCACAGGACAATCACTCTGATGAATAATGTCTGTGTTTTTCATAATGTTTCATATCTAAAAACACAGCAATTGAAAGCTATGCTTTCTAAACTCCAGAGCTGCTTTTTTTTTTTTTTTTTAAGTTAGCTCGGTGGAGTCATACCTTCTGTTTATTTCACACGTATATTGCGTTCTTCCATATATTTATAGATTGTTGATGTAAAAACAGTAGTGTTAGAAACAATTTTGATTATATTCCTTGCATTTACGTTTTGGAAACACATGGTGCAGCTTAAATACAGGCCTACAGGTGCTGCCTCCCAAGGTTAAAGACAATAGCCTGCTGCACTGTAGCATCCTGCATCCAGGCAGGTGCCTGGAGTGGAGGTGCAAACACCATGCAGACTGGGGAGCTGTTCAGTATTAGGTAGCAGGACCGTGAAACACTATACCAAGGGGAACATTTACCCTTGACCCCCGCCTGGGGGTGGGCTTTTACCTGGGTGCCCAGGAGGCTTTGCAATGCGATGCTGGCTCTGTGTAATTGCAGATGCAGCCCTGGATACTGGAGCCAGCTTTTCCGGGGAGGAGCTGGATCATACTGTGACTGTATTGTTCCCCACACTGTGACTTGTTGACGTATACATTATACACACTAAATAGGAAAATGCTTTGAATGTAGTCTATATATGCATTAGTTTTTAATCCCACTTTCCATGCTGACACTAGAAGCACAGGAAGGAGCCTCTAACTCTGTATTTTTAAGTCTAACATTTTGTTTTATATATATACACACACACACATATATATATATATATTCTTAGTTTTTAAATCTAACATTTTTATTAATTCTTTGAGAATTTCATAAATACATATAATTTTTTTATTTTGATATTAGTCCCATGCTCTTCCCCCTAACTCTGCCCACCTCTGCCCACCTCTGTTCTCCCAAGTCCCGTTTTTTATTTATTTATTTTTAAATAACCAGCTGATTCCAATTTGTGCTATTTACTTACTCACCGGTGTGGTGCCATCCACCGGAGCATGGTAGACCTCCCTGGGGTCACCCCCTTAAAGGACATTGACTCTTCCTCTCCCTAGCAGCTGCCAACAGTCAATAGCTCCCCGTGAGAATGTGAACTAGCTGGGACGTGTGCAGGCAACTACAGGTGCTGTGAGTGTGTGTGCACAGTGACCCTGGTCCCGTCATGTCCACAAACATTGTTTTGCTCTTGTCCTTTCTGACCTCTACCTCTTAAAATCTTCCTCTCACCCGGTGGTGGTGGTGCATGCCTTTAATCCCAGCACTCAGGAGGCAGAGGCAAGCAGATCTCTGTGAGTTCCAGGCCAGCCTGGGCTGCCGAGTGAGTTCCAGGAAAGGCGCAAAGCTACACAGAGAAACCCTGTCTCGAAAAACCAAAAAAAAAAAAAAAAGAAAAGAAAAAAAAATCTTCCTTTCCCCCTTTGCAAGATGGCCTCTCAGTCTTCATGGAGGGGTATGGTGCAGATGTTCCATTTATGGGTGACCACATCACTGACTTTGACCAATTGTGAGTTTCTGTGTCCACGGCTGCTCTATTGTCATTATTATTATTGTTGTTGTTGTTACATTGGATCTCTCTCTCTCCCCCCCTCCTCCCTTCCCCACTTCCCCTTATTACTTCTTAGCTCATTGCAAGGCATTCCCTCCCTCTGAGTCTGGCATGAATCCATTCTCCCTGTTTCCTATCTATTTCACACACATGTTGAGTGACATCATGAAGCAAAAAGAACATTTGGAATGTTTAAATTAGAGCTTCATTGGAGCTCCACATATGGAAGATGTGAAGAGCATGAATGTGGGACTCGGTGCATTGATCTGGAGTTAACACATTCCATAACCACGCCTCCCCATAGCAGGCCAAGAAAGATCACATGACTGATACTCCCAATTTGCTCCTATGATGCAATCCCATCTTCTTTCCCAAAGGTACCCACATCCTGATTTTTGATCCCAGGGATTTGTTTTGCTTTATTTATTTATTTTTCTTGAACTTCATATAAGTGGAACCACACAGGAGATACTTACTTACTTTTTAAAGTTATTTTGCCATGGTACAGATTTTTAATGTGGGACAGGTATTCATCTGTGTTTGGCTTTCTTCTCTCAGCATTACGTTGGCTATAATTGTAGTGTATTTTCTTCATAAAATTTCACATACTGCACAGTTTGTCTGTCTTACCCTTTATGAATGTTTTGGTTGTTTTGAGTTCTAAATGATTTCACAGAGCTCTGCTGTAAGTTTTCCTGAGTTCATCTTGCTGAGTGTGCGCATGCATTATGTTTAGTCTGTATTTACGCTGAATGGGAAATTGCTAAATTGTAGGGCAGAACTGTTTGATGGTAATATATAATGCTGAGTATGAGTACCTTTCCAAAGGGACTGTGTCAGTCTCGAGCAGTCAATGTAGCTGCTCCCCAGCCCAGCTCATGCTTACTAGTCATTCTGGTGGCACGCAGTAGACTGGCATTGTGAGCTTAGTTCAATTTCCTGGTTCTATTTTTTTTCAGACAGGGTTTCTCTGTGTAGCCCTGGCTGTACTGGAACTTGCTCTGTAGATCAGGCTGACCTCTAACTCAGAGATCTCCTTGTCTCTGCCTCCTGAGTTTTGGGATTAAAGGTGTGCACCACCACCGGATCAGCAATTTCCTGGATTCTTAAAAAAATTGGGCATCTTTTTCAGGTCTACTGGGCATTTGAGTGTTCCCTTTTATGAACACTATTCTCAAGTTGCCTGCTTTGTGTGTGTATATGTGTGTGTGTGTGTGCGCGTGCGCGTGTGCATGCATGTACCCATGCACATGCATGTGGTAACTAGAACATTGGGAGTCCATTTCTCTTCTTATCTGCCTGTAACATGAATCTTAAAAGGTCTTATTAATAAAAACAAACCCCGGAGCCGGGTACTGGGGGTGAATGCTGAAAGATCAGAGAAGCAGAACAAGCCACAGCTACCTCACTTTGCTAACTTCTCAGCCTATCCTGTTTTCTCAAACTGGAAGCCTCTGAGTCCTCATCTGAATGGATCTCAGCTGAACTGCTGCTGAAAGTCTAAAATCTTAGAAGCTTAAAAACCTCTAGTTCCTGGTTTTCATGTCTTATATACCTTTCTGCTTCTTGCCATCACTTCCTGGGATTAAAGGTGTGTGTCACCATGCCTGGCAGTTTCCAGTGTAACCTTGAACTCACAGAGATCCCAATGGATCTGTGCCTCCGGAATGCTAGGATTAAAGGTGTGTGCTACCACTGCCTAACCTCTATGTTTAATATAGTGGCTGTTCTGTTCTCTCACCGCCAGATAAGTTTATTGGGGTGCACAATATATCAACCACATTTGCCTCGTTCCCTTGAGACAGGGTGTCACCTCAAGCTCACTGTTTTGGCTAGATTGTCTGCTCAGTGTCTCCAGAAATCCACCTGACTTTGCTCCTACCATACCGAGGCACGGAAGGCAGTGGGGATTCAAATTCAGGTTTTCATGCTTGTGGGACATGCACTCTTACCCACTGAACCATTGCTCCAGCCCAGACTACTTATTTTATATTGAATTTTCATGCATACATTTTACGTATAAATTTTTTATGCGTTCAAGTGTTGGGAATGTTACAAGTCTTCTGAACTTGACCCATCACTTTCTTTATGGTTTCTGTGCATGGCTAATTTCTTTCTAGTTGACACTTTGGTTATCTCGAGAGAGTTTTTCTTATCCGAAGGCCATGGAAATATCCTAATGATATTTTCTAGTAAGTTTGCTGTTTTATGTTTTATATTTAAACCCACAGTCTACATGGCCTCCATCCCCCCCTCCATTCTTTCCTACCTCTTCATTCTCTTTTTTTTTTTTCTCCCCTGTCTTTCTGTCTTGTGACCAAGATTGAACCCAGGAATTTTTGTGACTGCCAGAATGTTCTGCACCACAGGGTTGTATTCCTTGCCCACAGCACTGATCAAGTTGGCCCTTCTGTTGTGAGTATCCACTTCTGCCCCACTCATTGGAAAGGCCTCCTTCTTTCCATGCTTTGTGTTGACATCTTTACCCTAAGTGAAACACTTCTTCTGTGCGCAGTGACGACATGCCCTTTTCTCTTCATCCCACCAGTGTGACAGATTATTCAGTGGGTTTCCCTCACATTTTTAAGTTCCTTGACAATTTCATACTCGTTTCAGTGACTTTTAGTCATTTTTTATGCCCCACCCCAGTCCCTTTCCTGCTAGAACTTACTTGTATTCAACACAGCCTCTGCCTACTTTCATATCTTTTCTCCTCCCCCCCCCCAGTAGGTTTTTGAATGTTAACCAATCTTGTATTTGGGATTAAACCCGACTTGGCTGTGGCATTTTATTTTACATACCGTTGCATATGTTTTCTTCATTTCTGTAATACGTACTTTTGTAACGATGCTTGTGAATTAAGCGTGACTACAGTTCCCCGTAACGTCCTCTTCCATGGTGTCACCGAGTTCAGCTTGTAAACCGAGAGATGCATTTTCTTCAGATTTCATTCAACGTGAACACGCTGGGAAGGCTAACAATTTGACAGAGCAATTACACACGTGTGCAGAGTGGCCTGAGCACTCACCACGGCTGGCTCTGCCTAAGGGTTGCACAGGAAAGTAAACAGAACTGGGCGGTTTGCTGAGGTTCCGAACAGCCCTTAACAGGATATTCATGGGTCCAAGGCTCGAATTAGCTACTCCATTTTGATTTTGGAAACCACGATCGATGGCCATGTGGGTTTAAAAGAAAAACCCGTGACAGGAGAAGCCTCTTGGGGCAAGTGATGACACTCACATGGTCCTCACCACGCATCTTCAAAGCCGGTTTTACCTCTGACTTTTTGACCCTTCAGGCCTTGCTCCTGAGAAATATTTCTTAGTTTTAAAACTGGCTCCAGTCCTATGGCGCGCTGCTCTCCTTTCTGACTTGCTGTCTTTTTAGTGCAGGGCCAACCTGTCATCACAAACAGCCTGGACTCTGAACTGCATAGCTGACTGTCTTATCCCCTTGCTGAAAACTGGGAGGCGGCTTTGTATTGCTTTGCAGTGTGAATGAGGGCTTGGCACAGGTCCACCTGTGACCTGTTATTTCAGTCTGTGGGGCCTGCTTCCCCACAGAGCTTAGACTAGATGATTTGGTGTTCTGTGCTGGCTGCCGGGCAAGTGCTCTGCCTCTAAGCTACGCTCTTGGCCCTGGGCTGGATAATTTATAAATAAAAGACACGTATTGCTCATAGTTTGGGGAGATGGGGAAGCCCAAGATTAAGGTGCCAACAGTTATGGTGTCCTGTTAGGACCATAGAAATGGTGTCTTGTTGCTGCATTCTCGCATGGTGGAAGCCGCAGAGAGCCAGGTTGTGCCTTATTCTAAAAATGAGGGCACTGTTCTCATTCATGAAGGTGGAGGGCCCATGATTTCATCACTACCCAAAGTCCACACCTCTTAACAACATCACACTGGCTATTGGCAAAACCACTATCCTAATTAATTTCCCTTGCCAACTTCACACAGCCTAGAGTAACCCGGGAAGAGGGAACGATAATTGAAGTATTGCTGCAATCATATTGGCCCATGGCCATATCTGTGAGAGATTATTTCAATTGATTGCTGTGGGAGGGTCCAGCCCACTGTGGCCTGCCCCATCCCTGGGCAGGTGGGCCTTGGGTATATAAAAAAGCCAGCGGAACATGAGTCTAAGAGTGAGCCCAGTAAGCAGCATTCCTCGATAGTTCCTGCCCTGGCTCTTCTCAGTGATGGACTGTGACCTGTATGTGTAAGGTGAAATAAACCCTTTCCTCTCCTTAGTTGCTTTTGGTCTTGGCATGTATTACAAGAGAAAGCAAACATCAACAACCACCTCATGGTTTTCAGCAAGAGGTAAACAGGACAGATTTCCCTTTCAGAGCGAGCAGTTGAATGCCTGAGAAAGGATAGCTTAGCATTCAGACATCCCACTCACAGCCCAGGCTATACGTAACAGCAGACTGACTGTGTACTAGTATAAAGTAGGAACCTGAGAGAAGACACCAATATTTGGCCTACAGCACCTGGCTGTGACTTGTCTTTGCAGCTTGCTTTCTCAGCTACTCTAATTTTTGGTTGATCACTCTCTCACTCTACCGTGGCCAGCTCTGTCTGTGCACCAGGGTCCCGAGTGTCTCAGCTTCTGTTCCCGCTGATCTTTCTACCTGAAACAAACCATCTATGTATTTCTCTTGGATAATCCACTCTTTAATAATAAGCTCAGGCTAGACAACCTTGAACTCACCCAGCTGAAGCGGCTGCCTCTTGTTTCTGCCCGTGGTTTTGTCTGTGCGAATAGATGGATGTGGATCTGTTTTTCAGCAGAGCGCAGCCTCCAGCGATCTGTGGGAATCTGGAACTTTATGTGTGTGTGTGTGGGGGGGGGGTGGCGGGGGTAGGTGCTCAACTAACATTTATAGATCCACACAGCACGAACAATAGCAACCAGCTGACAGCTCTGAGTTTCATTTTGTTTCTTTTTAGAAGACAGGGGTAGATGGAAGAGGTCATAGAGGCACAGTCTCCATGGAGGTTTGAGGCCAAGGCTGGGGGAAATCTGTAGCTCAATGCTCTCCCTGTGTAAAGGAGCACAGTCCAGCTATTAAAGTCCTCTTGTGATGGATGCCACCTTTGATTGAATAGATTAGCAACAGGGATCTTCTGTGAAGGTAGATTTCTCCAGAGCAATTTAAAAATTCAAACAACAACAAAAAAATCTGGCTTAAAAGGCAAATTGAACAAGATCCTGCCCCTCTCTCTTATTAATAAAAGAGTTTACACAGAAACTCTTTAAGAGGATGCATGAGGGATTCACAAGGATCATTAGAGTCTACTAGACATTCACTTTCACTGTGTAAAATTGGCTGTGTCCTCAAGATGGTATCACATAAAAATGAGCTTTCTGGGACTCTTCTCTGTGAATGGGTCCTGGCTGCACAGTGGGGCCATTCATTTATTTGGCCCATTTATTGCAAGTACATTCTAAATTTGGCCTTAATTATTTTTTCCTTTCACAAAAATATTTTGTGGGATCTTTTTGAACCCTGACTACTTCCTTCTTGCCCCTTAAAACAGAAGCCAGGAGTGTTATTTTTGTTCTCTTCTAATTAAAATAATTGCTCGGTTCCTTTTAACTAGCTTCATGCAGTTATTAGCCTAATACATGGATGGGTGCCATGGGGTGCTTGAGGAATGAAATGGAAAAGTGAGCACGCAGCTTCACACGAGAAAGAGCCCGTGGTGCCAGGGAGAATGATTTTCTTTCAGCCGGCATTTCAGAAGGGCCTTTCGTAAACCTGTCCTCCCACACCCACTCCGAAGACTATTGAGGGAAAGAATGGTCCTGTCTCTCTCTGAAGGTGTACAGCTAACACAGTCCGATCTGAAGAGGACCACTTGATAGGCTGAGCACGGCACAAAGACCTGGGTCTGGCTTTAATCTCTACCCCACTGCTTTGTCTTTCAGAATAACGGCCATGGAAGGATGGTCCCCTTGCCAATTGGCACTTATCAAAGGACATGGAGGGAGAGGGACAGAGTGCCTAGATGTGAGCCTTCATCAAGTGTTCTGAAGACCCTACCCCAAAGGAGAGTGCTCGGAGGAAGAAATGACGCTCTGGATAGGCCTTTCCTCAAAGCTGGAGCTGTCCAGGGGTGGCAAACAGGGTCCCTGGGATGCCTCTTCCCTGTTGCTGATTCCTACAAATAAAGTTCTATCGGATACGGACCTGCCCATTGTTTTCTGTATGGTTTATGGTGCTGGTGTACACAGCACCAAGTGGCTGTGGCAGAGACTGTATGGCCTAGGAAGCCCAGTGGCTCTTCACAGAAAAAGTTTTAGCTCCGGATGTCTGTCATTGAGTTTGGTATCTATTAAACATAACTGAAGAGATGGGTGTGTCGGGATTTTTGTTTGTTTGCTTTTTTGTTTGTTTGTTTTCTGGAGATGGTATCCTGGGCTGAGCACATGCTAAACAATGTTCTGTCTCTACACTACCTGCTTTTCATTCACATCTTTCTTTCTTTCTTTCTTTCTTTCTTTCTTTCTTTCTTTCTTTCTTTCTTTCTTTCTTTCTTTCTTTCTTTCTTTCTTTCTTTCTTTCTTTCTCTCTCTCTCTCTCTCTCTCTCTCTCTCTCTCTCTCTCTCTCTCTCTCTCCTTCCTTCCTTCCTTCCTTTCTTTTTTTTGTTTAAACTATTTGGCCTAATGGCTCAGGCCTCTAGCTATCTAGTTCTCTTTTTTTTTTAATTAATTTATTTATTTAATTTTTAAATTACACTCATGATATCAATCACATTTGTAGTAGTCATAGATTACATTCACAGTATTCATTCAAATATATATATTTAATTTTAAATGTCGAATGTCATTTCTTGAAGGGGGTAGGAGGTCTTAAATACAGGCTTACAGCACAATGGGAGGACCCCGGAGGGCAGAAGTTTGCTACTGATGTTTTACAATCTTGTGTCTAAGCTGTTAATGCCCATTATTCAGGATACAAAGACAAGGAACTTCCCTTAAGCATTCAGGAGAGCTAGACATGGCAGGAACTTGTGGATGGATGGCATCTTTATTAATGACATCAGTGCTTTCAGGTTGATATTGTGCAATTATGCTTCCAGACCAAAAATGGATATCCTTGCTGAGTGTGGTGGTTCACATCTGAAATCCCAGCACTCTGGATGCTTGGTAAGGATATCGAGTTTTTGGCTAGCTTAAGCTACCTGGTGTGAGGCTATCTTAAAATATGGACACTCTGTGCCTCCAGCTTGTTGAATGGAGGACCAAATGAATCCTAACAATGGATCTATATATTTTCTAAATCATAACCTATTGTATTGGTGGTTGATGTTATCTATAAAGATAGAAGCATGCTATCATCTCTGTTGGGCATGTGAGGATTAAGGTACCATGTCCAAAATTAGTTGGCAGGCCAGTGTGAGAGCTAGAAGCCTCAGGCTTTCTGTTGCTGTTCTTTCCAGTATACTGTATGTTCATTTACGTCAAGTGTGTTTTAGAAGTGTCCTGTCCTGAGCTGGGGTGCTCAGTGGTAGAGCTCTTCTATAGCAAGTGTGAACTCCTTGCTTTGATTCCTAGCACTGGGGGAAAAAAAACACAACAATTCTTTCAGTCCTTTAGTTTGCTTGTTCATGTATTCCTTCATTGTTTATCATTATTTAAGAGCTGATTATGGGCTGGAAAACACGGGTGTTCTCAGGCTTGCTGACACTATGTAAAGGAGAATTGGAAGACTCCACAAATCATTTGATCTTGTGCTCATGTCTGGAGTCTTCTAGAAGCACAGAGGTTCTCCTGTGGATTTTCCCTGGCTGAAGTTGGCTCTTTTCTGTGCCATGGAGGAGGGGAGAGTACTGAGATGTGAAAGGAGCTGTTCCAACTGCTAGAACTTGACCTGTGCTCCCAAAGTTTAGTGGGGATGCCCTCAAGGGAGGATTTGGGACCATAAGCTCCCTCCTTCTATCACTCTGGCTGTGAGACAAAGAATTCTGCTTGTCCCGTGATCCTCACCAGAATGTGCAGCCTCACAACAAGGCCGAGCGTAGCAGGGCTGCCCAGTCATAGACTGGAAACTCCCAAACCACAAACCTTTGCTCTTTTAAAGTTGATTACCTCAAATGTTTCCCTGCAGTAGCAAAATGCTGGTCTAATACGTTGCCATTATACAAAACGTTGCCCTGACACTTTGTTCATATTGTGTGTCCGTCTTCACCTCTTCATGCGTGTTCAAGCCGGAGGAGGAAAGAGAAAGAACACTGGAATGTGGGGAGTGGACCACTGCAGCTACAAATGGATGGAAACAGCATAGGCTGGGGAGGTTGAAAACACACTGCCCAAGGGAAACTCTTCCAGAGAAATGACCCAGCTGTGCAGCTCAATGAACACCTGTTAAACACGGCTGTGTCAGAGGTAGGTGCTCCCGGCTCTGCGGCAAAACAGGTTTGGTTACACTCCTTCGATCTTACCATCTTGGAGATGGCGGTAGGGTACTCAGAAGATGTCTCTGCTAAAATATGGACTTTGTTCTTTCCCTGTGTTGATAGAAGGCAGGCATGTGATCGATAGCTTCTGTTTTAGGTATTTGTCCTTTGGTTTCCCTTATGTTCAGTGTGATTGGCTGCCTGTTCTGTCCAGAACCTAGAAGTTATACAAGTCTCTGAGACAAAGGAACCAACAAAATTGCCTGATCGGAAAAACTGCACAGATGTTGCCTCTGAGGTTTATAGTAGAAAGCTCTATCCTCTTTCCCCATTTACCTTTCTTCCTACCTATATAGGTAGCCACAGCTTCACAGACTGCACATTCTGAGATTTGTTGATGGGTGATGTTGCTTCCCAGACATGTCCAGGACCCAATTCATTGCCCATTGGAGAAATAAATGCAGGTTGCTTTGCACATCAAAAGCATATTGAAAGTGACACCTAGTATTGTTGCAGACAACATTCATCCTCTACAGTGAACTTGGACATGTTCATCAGCCTGTGTAAGTTTCTCTTAGCAGAGTGAAATTTCCTTCAGTCTTGGTTACTTTCTTACTGCTGTTGTAAGAAATCACGACCAAGGAAACTTAGAAAGCATTTAATTTGGGATTCATGGTTCCAGATGGTAGTGGGGTCTATGACCATTGTGGTAGGGAGCATGGTAGCAGGCAGATAGGCATGGTGCTGGAGCAGTAGCTGAGAGCTCACATCTGATCCACAAACATGAGGCAGTGAGGGCTAACTGGGAATGGCATGGGCTTTTGAAACTCAAAGCTTATCTCCAATGACACACCTCCAATGAGGCCACGACTCCTAATTCTTCTAAACAGTTCCAATAACTAGGGACCATTCTCCTTCAAACCACCATACCTTCTGTTTATTTCCTAATTGTATCCACTTAGCAGATACTCTCCTTCCATCCAAACTCACTCTGCTGGAAATGTTTTTCAGGGTGGAAATAAACTCTTTGACACATTGTAAACCCCACTGCCAAAGATGCCTGTTTTCTAAAAGATACATGTTTTCTTGGTGTGTCTGCTTCTCTTTTCACAATTGAGTAATACCCTGGAAGAGAGTAAAACCTTTTTGAAAACTCTAGGCTTCTATCACAACTCCCATTATTAAGGATGTGCACTGGTCTTCCTGGTTTACAAATGTTACTTTGGGTTTACCAGAAAAGTAGAGCTTGAAAAAAACCTTATGTGCTGCCGCTCAGATGGAGAAGCTGGTCCCAGTGTAGGAAGTGTTGGGGCACAGGGACTGTGACTAAAGGAGAAGGAACGAACACAAGGGTGTGTTATCCATGTGGCCCTGACCTGGCATGGGGCATAATTGTCTTAGCTTTCTGTTACTGTAATAAACATGTGTGATAATCAACTTAAAAAGGGAAAAATGTTAATTTTGGGTTATGATTTTATTCCGGGATCCTATAGACCTGATCCATTTGGGTCTGGAGAGGCAGTATAACATGGTGGGAGTGTGTGTCAGAGCAGAACCCTTGCCTCATAGCCATGATGTAAAGGGGAGGAAAGGGAGGGTACTGGAACCTCACAACTCACATCAAGGACACATCCACAGTGACATACAGATCTTTCACTAGGCCCCATCTCCTACATTTCCCATAGTGCTACCCTAAAAGTCAAGCTTATAATACATAGGACTTTGGTGGCCATTAAGCTTTAGCCTCTGCCATAACTGGCTGCTGGATCATTTGGCACTGACCCCTAGAACCAGAGGAGCTGACATCACAGGGCACAGACTCTGAATAGAAAATGGAGGGAGTCTGAGACTGTGCTGGATTTCCTCGATGGGTGCTAAATACCAACCCCAGTGTCCTCATGGGAGGGAGATGGGGCTTGTGGGACACACAGGGGAGGACAGGATGGCCAAGGAAACAGGTAGAGTGATGTGACCCTGGGCCAGTATCTGATGCAGTCATCAGCAGCTGGGATTCCCTAGGAGCTTGTGGGGGGACATTGTGGATACCCTGCTTCAAGAGGAGAGACATGGATTTCAGACCCCAGACCCCCAGAACTGCAAGAGGACACATTTCACTTGTGTTTTATTTTTCATTTATTTTTCATTTTCATTTTAGACAGGTCTCAGTCCATAGACGTGGGTGGCTGGAACTCAATATGTAACTACGTGCTCCAGGCTAGCCTCAAACTCCTGGAAAGCCTTCTGACTCAGCCTCTTCAGTGTTTGGATCACAGGTATTCATCAATCACACTGACTAGTTGGAATAGCAGTTTTAGGAGACCCACTCTTCCAGAGCATAAATTGACTCAAGCTGGATTGATGGAGTCAGGGGTCAGGGGGACACATCTGTCAGTTCTAATAGTTTTCCTCATGTCGTGGAACACGATTTCCTCGTCTTCCTGCAGATTGGGTGGAACGGGACATAGACTGTGATGGTGGTGACATATTCTGGTGGCAGGAAGGAACCAGAGTAGGAGGAGAGGGACCAGCCATAGGGCCCAAAGAGAGGCTCTGTTGTGTGTGTTCTGTGAAACCCATTGCAGAGCAGAAAGTCATCAATCATTCTAAGCATTGTGGTGAATGGGGCACTGGGCAGGCCGTGCATATGATAGACTTAACTCTCGATAGCGACTTTGGTCTTCGTCACAACGGTGCTGGCATATGTGCTAGGCCATTTTTGTGGCCAGATTTAGGTGTGCCTCTCTCTGAGTAGTAATTTCAGTTCTTGATGCATAGCAAACAAAGCCCATTCTTACCCATGGAAGCTGCTACATATAGTTGAAGATTATTATTATTATTATTATTTTATTAATACTTTAAACAAATTTATTTATTTATTGTGTATACAATGTTCTGCCTGAATGTATGCCTGCACGCCAGAGGAGGGCACCAGATCTCATTACAGATGGTTGTGAACCATCATGTGGTTGCTGGGAATTCAACTCAGGTCCTTTGGAAGGGCAGCCAGCGCTCTTAACCTCTGAGCCATCTCCCCAGCCCCCTTATTGATACTTTTTATATTTAGCTTTGTGGAGGTGATTTTGTGGACAGTAGCCATACCAGCCCCATTTCTCTGAAACAGCTGTAGTTGTCGTTGTTCATCCAGGATCACAGAATGCACCAGGAATTCAGGGATGGTCTGTTTAAGCAGGAAGGACTGTCATTTCACTAATGCAACTGGTTTTGGTTTGTTCTTTGCTCAGCAGGTAGTTTTTTTATTTGCATTATGCTGACTGTCAAAATGCTCCCTCACACTCAAATGTAAACGGCACATGGTCCTCACTCAAGTCACCAAAAGGAGCCATCAGAGTGAGTCTGTTTGCAGCTGGTGTCACTGGAGGTGAGAAGTGATGCCATGCCTTCAGCACACCTGAATACCCAGTGGTATGCAGCATTGAGATCTCTGGTCAGTTCCTGCAGACTGTGACCAGTCAGCTGTGCCAGGGGTGCCCTGAGCCTGCTTCTTTACCTTTCATCTTCAAAGCCAAGGTAGAGGAGGTCTGCCCAGGTGGAAAGGTTTCTCTTTGTGTCTCTTGCAGGCAGCATGGATTTGGATTTGATTCCTGGCTCAGGAAGCCTCAGTATTTTTTATGAGAAGCACTATCATGACACCAGAGAGGCCCAGTGTGGGCAGGCACTGCCTGGCAACTGTCTTGCTTCTTAGCAAGCCTGTGAGGTATGTAGCACTGTCTTCATTACAGATAGGGAAATGGAGTATGGAGTCAAAGCATATTCTCTAGGGATGTAGAAAAGCATGCAGCTTCTTGAACTTTTTCTACTTGTGATTACTTTTTACCAATACATTTTTATATGTCCCCAGTTACATGTAACTCTATTGGTAATTCCATCCATCTTTCTTCCATCTATCTATCTATCTATCTATCTATCTATCTATCTATCTATCTATCTATCTATCTATCTACCTGTCTGTCTATCTACCTATCTATCATCTATCTGTCTGTCTATTTTCCTATGTGTCTATATACTATATAGAAACTAAACACTTACTGATTATAAATCATAAAGAAACATAATTTTACCGTTTATTAAGCATGAAAACAAATTCACATTCTAAGTAAGTTAGAAAAATTAAATTTTATAAGGAATCACATCTCAGTTGAATATTTGCTTCTGCAGGACAGTAGAGCAGTCTCAGTGTTTCTTGACATTGATTGATATTTTTGCTTCGTGATTGTCAATGCCAAGAATACTGCAGAACACAAATACGTGGCACAAAATGAAAGAAGTACCTTTAGGGTCAGTTCAGAAATGGTTGCAAATTCTGTCATTATACCTGCACTCATTCAGTGATTTTAATGAAACTCTAACCATTTGACTCGTGCTGAAGAATGAGAGTAGGAAAATACTAGATGCCTTTGTTTTCCATGTTTAAACCTTTATGTTTCCATAAGAACAGAAAACTTGGCATACCCGGTAAAAACGGCAGTTCGTAACATTCAACTCACCACAACTGAGTCACCATGAGATCTTAGGAAAGTTGCTTCATGTCTTCCCACACATCTATGAAAGGGTTGGAGAAACGACCCAGGCCACACAGTGTGTGAGGGGCAAAGCCCTTGAATCAGGACTGGCCTATGAGTATTCAAAGGTATAAACATCAGCTTCTTAAGTACTGTTGTGGGTAGTTGGGACTTTCAGGAAGTCCCCCCAGTAATGCCATTGTTTCCTGTGAGAGAATAGGTGCTCAGTATCCCTATGACAGAGCTACATCACCAGGAATGATTTCAAGGCATCCAGTCAGGAATAGGTTGTCTTGTGTGGATTGCTTATGCAAACTTGAAACTGGGTGGATTGACTTTTTGCATTTGTGTTTGAGGAGGGTTTGGTTCTAATTTTCTCTCCTTATACATCATTGAAAGATCATTTATCACCCTCTTTCTACCTGTCCTAGAGAAGGGAACCCCTGCTGTACCATCAGGTCTTCCAAGATTTGGTGAGTGTGTAGCAGGGCTGACTTCCTCATTGGAAAGTTGAGTAAACTTGGAATAGATCTTTCAAGACAAAAATCCAAACTTCCCCCTTTGATTCTTTCCCTGTCTCTAAAGGTTTATCTGTGTATGAAGATGGAGCCTGAGGTGGGTCCTGCTTCACTCTCCTGTCCCAACCTGCCTAGTTTTATGTAAACTAGACACAAGCTAGGGTCATTTTTAAAAGAAGGAAGTTCATTTGAAGAAAATGCCCTCACCAAGGGGACAAGCCTGTGTTGCATTTTTTGATTGATGATTGATGTGGGAGGGTCCATCCTACTGCGGGCAGTACCACCTCTGGATGGGTGGTCCTACTACTAGAAGAAAGCAGGCAAAGCAAGGCATAGTGAGTCAGCCTTACTGGCCTCTGTATCAGCTCCTGCCTCCCAGTTCCTGCCTTGAATTTCTGCCCTGATTTCCCTGGATGATGGACGACAAGCTGTAAGATGAAATAAAGCCTTCCCCCCACAACTTGACCTTGGCCATAGTGTTTTATCACAGCAGCAGAAGTCCTAAGACACTCCCCAGGGAAAGGCCTCTGATGACAGTTGGCTTCACTCAGTCAGAGACGTATTGCAAAGAACTCCCTCCCTTCATTCATTATCCCACAATCATATTGCTGAGGGCAGAGACAAATGCTGTGCGCTTATCTGATTGAACTGTTATTTTAAATCATTTCATGGAGACTTCTTCCTCTGGTAGACATCTCATGACATAATACATTAAACATTATATCTATACCAGAGACTTCCTCTGCTGTGCTTCTGAGTGGGGTGCGTGCGCACGTGTGTGTGTGTGTGTGTGTGTGTGTGTGTGTGTGTGTGTGTGTGTGCCACCCCATGTGACTGGTAGACATTCCACAATTATAAAACAATTGTAGTGTTTAGAAAAGCAAGGTTGGGCATATATTTTATTTGTCTCTTTTCTAAAAGGACCCAGTTATATGGTGCTGTGGGATGGTCTGTATGTCAAGTTACTCTGATTGGTCAATAAATAAAACACTGATTGGCCAGTGGCTAGGCAGCAAGTATAGGCGGGACTAACAGAGAGGAGAATTAAGGGAACAGGAAGGGAAAGGGAGACACTGCCAGCCGCCACCATGACAAACAGCATGTGAAGATGCCGGTAAGCCACGAGCCACGTGGCAAGGTATAGATGTATAGAAATGGATTAATTTAAGCTATAAGAACAGTTAGCAAGAAGCCTGCCATGGCCATACAGTTTGTAAGCAATATAAGTCTCTGTGTTTACTTGGTTGGGTCTGAGCGGCTGTGGGACTGGCGGGTAACAAAGATTTGTCCTGACTGTGGGCAAGGCAGGAAAACTCTAGCGACAATATGGTGATATTTTATTTTTGCTGAAATGTGGTGATATTTTATTTGTTTGTTAATAAATAAAGTTTACCTGGAGAGCAGAGGAAATATCAAAGCC